>NW_007247393.1:1078847-1109231 GCF_000164805.1 Carlito syrichta
CAAAAAAAAAAAAAAAAAAAAGTAGGCACTTCATAACTATTGGGCATAAGAATGGTCACCTATCGATCTTTTCAAATGTCCATTCTGCCCTTCCATCTCTCATATGTGACAGTTATGAGGAAAGCACTAAGAATAAAGAGATGCGTTTAAATTTGAAGAGGTAAAAATGAGTAAATAAAGATAAAGAAAAAATAACTCGATTGATTGATTCTGCCCTCCAGACTGCTTACACGATGTTGGAAAACAGACAACACCATGCAGTCAAAGTCATGGAAGTCCTAGGCCAGGGGTCTTATGAGAACACAGAAGAAATGCAATTGAAGCTCTCCAGATGACTTTCTGGATTAGAGATACCAGAGGTGAGTCTTTAGGGATAAGTAGATAATAGTAAGGCCAGGTAGTGGAAGCACATCTCACGTAGAGAAAAAAGAATAAGCAAAAACCTGGCTGTTGATAGCGTTGCAAATACTTAGAATGACCAGAGTCTTAGTCTCAATGGGAGCAGGACTGCCCCCTAGGGGATGTTTTGAAAACTAATGGGGAATTTTCTCGGGGGTGGGAGGTGATTGGTAGTCACCACTGGCCTATAAACAATATTCTGAAACGGGCAGGGCAATCGTGCACAATGAAATATTGTCCCCAGTTCAAGTTTGGACGAGTTGGGGATGTCCCTCCAAGCAGTCGTATCGATGGAAAACCTATTTATAGCTCTCTTGGCATGCAGCCTGACTCCATACATACATTTAACACAAACTATTTTTGTACCGTTTTACTCTACACTACATTTTCCAAGAATGCAATGATTACATAAATCAAGGAAAGGTTGTACTTTGCTCTGCTTGGGACTTTATCAAGAGTCATTTCAGAAAATAACATCAATGATGCGATACAGACCTTGGTGTCTGAGTTGCCAACTCAGCCATCTGTATCAATCTGTACTTGTAGGTATCGCAGTCAAGGTGATTCTATTTTTAAGCACAAGTATATGATGACTTCATTAAGTTCCCCAGTGTAGTTGTGCCCAAGCATTTTATATTATGTTATTGCATGTTGCCTTCCTTTTATTTTTCCTTTAATTGTACCTGGGCATTTTGTTAAAATCCAAAGAGAAGACAGGTTATTTTCTCTGCAAGTTTCATCTCAGGATAGTAAAAGTGTATTACAAAATGTCTGTTGTAACAAAGGGGATGTTAGGTTGCAGAGAGGAGGATGGCCTGGTATGTCAGTAGTATCTCATTCCCTGAAGACCTCAGTTGTTACGCGTGAAACCCTAATTGCCATGTGATGTTCTAAGTTCTCAGTTCTCAGGGTCTGATGATGGTTTAATGTTTGTTGGAAAAATAAAAGAGCAAAATCAAGTTAGGAGACCACTTATTTTTCCCGGCATGAGACATTTTGATGTGACTTTACATGTATGTTTCCCTGACTGTGTCGGCAACGTAAAAGGCCCATTCCATCTCAGGGCCCAAGTGAACAAATTCAAGAGCTGTTTTTAACCTTAACTTTCCTTTTTTTTCCGAGTTGGAGTCTCACTCTGTCATCCAGACTGAAGTACAGTGGCCTTCGCAGTCACTGCAGCTTCGACCTGCTGGGCTCCGGCGATCCTTCCACCTCAGCCTCCCAAGTAGTCAGAATTACAGGTGCGTGCTGCCACACCCAGCTAATTTTTGTGATTTATTGTAGAGATGAGGTGTCGCCAAGTTGCCCAGGCGAGTCTCAAACCCGTGGACTCAGGCAATTCACTCACCTCGGTCTCTCAAAGCACGGGATTACAGGCTGAGCCACTAAGCCCAGCCCTTAACTTTATTAACTGGCCCTTCAGCACCCTTCAGAGATGGCAACAATAATGCCAAAGATATTAACACACTGGCATTCACTAAGCAGCTCCTACATGCTAGGTACTGCACTAAGTACTTGTCCTATCTACTCTCCTAGCCTCACAAGTAAACTATAAAGGTGAGCCCTTTCATCGCCACTTTACAGATGAGCAAACACAATCAAGGCACACCAGCATTAAGTGAACTCCTGAGGCCACACCAGCATTAAGTGAACAAGTGCGCTTGGATCCAAAGCTCATCACCTATCTATGACACCAAACCCTGATATGTAAAAATCATTTTCTCTTCGAGGTCTCTGTGATTTCTCACATTCTGGGCAGGGAAGATTTTGAACTGACTAATGGCAGCACATGGGTGAAATGTGCTCCCACTCAAAAAGTAGCTAAGAAAGAAAACAACGAAACACTCATTGACTGCTCCGTGCATCATGACAAAAATGGCAAGATCGTGGGGTTCTCTGTGGATTGTCATGAAAGTCTATCAGATATGAACATACTGGTGTTTGATTTAGCCTTGGATATTAGATAAAATTGCTTCCAGTTTGGAACTACTTGACTAGATGTTATTTGGCCTAACTTATATTATTCAACATTGGTTGAAAGTTGGGGTATGAATATGATGTATTCAAAGATGAATTTGTATCTGACTATACTGTCCTTGGGAAGAAATTACTTCTCTCTCTCTCTCTTTCTCTCTCTCTCTCTCTCTCTCTCTCTCTCTTTTCTTTTGCATCTGTGTCTCACTTTGTTGCCCAGGCTGGAGTGCAGTGGCATGATCACAGCTCACTGCAACCTCAAACACTTAATCTCAAGTGATCCTCCCACCTCAGCCTCTCAGGTAGCTAGGACTACAGGCCCACCCCTGGCTAATATATTTTTTTTATAGGGGCAAAGTCTCGCTATGTTGCCTAGCTGGGTCTGGACCTTTTGGGCTCAAGCAATCATTCCACTTCAGCCTCCCAAAGTGTGGGTACTATAGGCATGAGCCTCTGCGCCTGGCCACTTTTCACTTCATCTGGGCTCTATTAAAAATAAAATAGGGAGACAAGACACTGAAATCCTCACTGTGTGAAGTCAGGCATCCCCTGTTGTCATGGGTGAGTGGCTTATTCCATTGTTGTCACTATGATAAATAAATACCTCTTCTTATCAAAAATACAGAGTATCTCAAGTAAGCCATGAAAGAGATAGTTAAGTCTGAACAGGATGTGCTTTAAATTTACTCTAATGTCCTGAATTTAAGTCCCTGCTGAGCTTTTATTTTAACTTCATTTTCTTCCCTTTCCCCCCACTCCCCTGATTTTCTTCATCGCCATGACCACAATCCTCAGATAGAGACTATTGAGTAGCAAGATGACTGGCTTTAGGACCTGAGAAATTTAGACTGACATTGAGAGTCTAGATGGAATGCCTGGAGCAAGTGGCTTTTCTTCTCTCGCCTGCATTTTTCTTACCTGGAGAACGAGTGTAATTCCATGTACATGCAGAACCGTGCCTGAAACAAAGCATGTGCTCAAAAAAAGGGCTCTATCACTGAACATGGTAGATACCAAAAAGAGGAAGAGGTACAAGCCATGGTCCCCGCCCTCTGACAACTTAAAATCTACTTGGAATAAAAGGACTCATGCATAGAAGATAAATGATAACAGAATGTGGACTGTACTAACTGCATACATAAATATTGAGGGAGTTCCCACAGACAGGGTCAGTCAAGCAGAGCTCTGTGGAGGACCAAGACTCTGTGGTGGGACTTGGAGAATGATCAGGAAAAGCAGGAATGTGTTCCCAGGAACACAACTGGCATCCAGAAGGCACAGTGGGCATGGGGTGTCGAGGACCCACAGTACTCTTAGGCATCCACAAAAATATTTTCATTTTCTTCACAGAATCAACAAAATGACTCTAATAACAATGAGTATATAATAATCAGCCCAGCCCGGGTTGTATTTGCCTTTACACCAACACAGTTGTAGAATATATAATTTTTGTTCTTTTTTCATGGCAGAAAGGGCCCATGAAGGCAGATGTTCCTGAGATCTAACCCTGCCAGAGAGAAAACAGGGGTGTTTTTCCTAGAAATTTCTGTCATCCCCTCTGTTAGCTTACTCTTCAAAGTTTGTGAGTCAAACCAAGATGCAATGGCATGCTATATAAACAAAACCATATGTTATGCTAAAGGAAAGTTTAACAGCACATGAAATTCTCTTTTTTCAATTCGTCCAAATTTGTCTGTCCTTTTTCCTAGTAAAAATCTTTCAAGCTTATTCTAGACTCCCAAGGGCTCCAGAACTGAGCTCATCTATCCACGGGGATTCAGAAGACTGTGGCTCCTCTCTGTGCCCATGTGCTCTTGGGCTGTCCCCAGATGCTCACTGAGACAGATGTCACTAATTCCCTTCCTACAGAGAAAGGGACAGGCAGTCAGAAGCTGCTATTTGGAGTCTCTGAGTCCCCAACAAGATTACTTACCACCACCGAGGAAGAATCTGTCATAACATTCCTCGCTGGTGAAGAAGAGAAGAAAAACCAAACCATAGGATTATTTTTGTTTTACATAAAAAGCTCAAAATTACCTATCATATTTCCTTCTCGGTTTCAGAAGAGAGTATTATCTTTCTGCATCTGCCGTCCCCAAATTCATCACTGATATCAATAAATTAGCAAGTGGACTAGACAAATTAGGATCTTTTTTCTGCACTCTTTCTAAGGAAAAATCATAGAATTTCAGAGCCATACAAGATCATAGATATTGTTAAGTCCAACCGTTTTATTCTATCACCCTCTCTAAGGTTACAACTAGCTAAATATTCATCATTGATTCACCTTTCATTCTTCCCCTCAACCTCCTTCTCTTAGGCAGTGACTGATCTTTGTTAAGGACTTTCTGCCTCTCCTCTCCTTTTGCCTACCCCGTAACTGCACTGTTCACCACGTTTTTTATAATGTTCCTTTTTCTCTTTTTTTCCTATCAACTTTTGAGGAGTAACTTCCAAATTACTCCAGCCCAGGCATCTGTGGGAGTCCTGCTCCTCTAGCTACTCTTGGCTCAACCACCTACACACAAGAACACCAAGCCCTACCAAGCACTGGCTGTGTCTTCAAACGAGTGTCACACAGACCACTGTTGCATGATGTTATAAACTCTTCCTCCTTTTTCTCATATTTCTTAGTCCTCCAATTTTCATCTGACCTCCCACCTCAGCCTTGAGTACTTATTTCAGACCCAGCTTGGCTTTTGCAGATTATTTTGAAGTTGACTTTTCCACCAGAACTTGGCATTCTCCAATCTTAGTCTCAATTCTGATCCAATGAATCTTGCTCTGCTGCCTCTGCTAAGGAGAGAAAGAAAGAAAGAGAAAAAGAAAGAAAGAAAGAAAGGAAGGAAGGAAGGAAGGAAGGAAGGAAGGAAGAAGAAGAAGAAAGAGAAAAGAAGAAAAAGAAGGAGGAGGAGGAAAAGGAGGAGGAGGAGGAGGAGGAGAAGGAGAAGGAGAAGGAGAAGGAGAAGGAGAAGGAGAAGGAGAAGGAGAAGAAGTCATCCCCTGGACTCACATATCCCCACTTCCCAAACATCCTCTCTGTAAGAAGAAGAAAATCAGAATAATGACACATCTGTCGTGTCTGTACTTATAACTCTTAAGCCATTTGGTCACACTTCTCTCTTGAGCTTCCTGTTCTCTGGTCCAGCCCTTGATGGTCATTTCTTCATAACGGCCCCCCCCATCACTTCAGTTGCAAGTTGTATGTATAGTAAAATTGACCTTTCTTGTGTTCCCTCACATGGTTATTTGGTCTCACCATCCTCCAAGGCTCCCAGATGTGATACTTTCTTTCTACTCATCAGTGTTACCTCAGCAAATTCTCTTTCACACATACAGTAGCTTCCCCTTACCCTTGGAGCTATGTTCCAAGACCCCTGGGTGGATGCCTGAAATCTCAGATAATACCAGACCCTGTATACACTATGTTTTTTCCTATATTCACATACCTATGATAGAGTTTAATTTATAAATAAGGCATCATAAGAGACTGACAACAACAGTATATATGGACATGTATAACAATATTTTGTAAAAAAAAAGTTATATAAACATGATCTCTTTCTCCCCTCCCTCTCTTTCTCTCTCTCTCTCTCCTCCCCTTCTCTCTCTCTCTGAGAATATCTTACTGTCTCATGCTCATCTCCTTCCAGTAATGACAGATGACACATTGCCCATGTGATGAGATGGAATGAGGTAATGACATAGGCACTGTGACGTAGACTTCAGTCTTCTGTAATCCTCAGCTTGCAACCATCCCTTACTTTCTGAAAATGGCTTGGTGTCCCTCATATCAGGGGATCCCTTGCTGAAGATGTTATAGAGGCTGGATGCTTTCTGGCCCAGCACATTGTTGTCAATCAGAGCCCGTTTCTGTTCATGTCTTCCACCCACCAATTTCATGCCTTTTCCATCTTAACTAAGCACGCATCACACACCACGGCTAGAACTTTTGCAGTGTGAGATGTAACAGCAAAGCTAGCACGAATTTATTTTTCCTTCTTCACAATGTTAAGTCTGGAAATTTCTTTCTTACCACAGATCTTAGCAACCTCAGCATATGATTTTTTTCTTTCCTTAAGTGGAGAATGTTCACCTTTTCATATAATGAAAACACTTAGGGCTTTCCTTTGGCATGTCTGAATTGCCAGCCTCATTCCTTGCATGCTTTGGGGCCATTCAGAAGCACAATAAAGGTGACTGGAACACAAACTCTGCAGGCTAAGTGACTAGTGGGCAGATGGCATAAGCAGGACCCACTGGACAGAGGGACGATTCACATCCCAGGCAAGAAGGAGCTGGATAGTGTGAGATTTCATCACACTACTCTGAATTGCAGGCAATTGGAAACATTTGAATTGCTCATTTCTGGAATTTTCCAGTCAGTATTTTCAGACTACAGTTGACCTCAGGTAACTAAAAGCTTGGAAATCAAAACCACAGATAATGAGGGGACTACTGTATCACCTGTTTTGGGGTCCACTGCCACCAGCCTATCTCTCACTCTGACTATGTAAAGTCCGTAAGATTCTCCTGGGCCGTTTCTGTCTCCCACCCCAGTGTGCACCACACTGTGGGAGTAGCAGCCCACCAGGGAGCTGAGAAGAGGAGGGGGCATCCAAGCAGAAGGAACAGAGTGAACTGAAGACACAAGCATGAAGCGGCCTCGTGTGTACAACAAATCTCAGTTGTTCTCCTCCATTGTGGCCATAAGTTGATGAGGGTCTGTAGGTACCCAAGAGGTCAAGGTCATGTAGGCCTAGGTAGGACAGGACTTTTGTATCTTCTGAAGACTAGACTCCATTTTTTAGTCAATAAAGAGCTATAATATACAAATCTGAATGAAGACTTGGTGACAGTTGGATGCAGGAGGATCAAGAGGCAAAAAAAGAAAATTGTAGCTTCCATGAACATGGAAGTGAGCTTTTAACCACAGAGACAGTCATTGTCCTAACCCCACCCAAGGCCGACCACCTCCCTGCCTCCCACCTTTCTTGTTCATAAAATCCCCACCGAGGAAATGTTCTCAGCAAAGACCGGTACCTCCCCTAGTCCAGAGGATTAACCCTGATGGGTCTAAAGCAAGATTATAATCTCATTCCCTTTTGCTAATGATTGGAAATGTGATCTAGTTTTGACAAGTCTGCTGGAGGATTAAAATGAGGATGTGTTGCCCCCAAGACAGCAGCTAGCGCATGACCAGAAGGAGTCGAGCTTGAGAGACAAGAGCCAACCTGTGGAAGGAAGCAGGGTGAAAAAGTGGGAGGAACCTGGGTCCTTGATGACACCATGAAACCGTTAAACCAACCCCGGAACTGCCAGTCTTTGGAATCCCTGTCACATGCGATAAGAAATATCCTAATGGTAAAGCTACTTCTGGCTGAGTGTTCTATTATTTGCAACTGTATCCACCCTAGCTGACACGTGATGAGATGGTTAGCTGCACAGATGCTGGAGCCGGACTGCTTAGGTTCAAGGCTTGGTTGCGGCACTTGTACTAGCTGCATGCGTTTGGGCAAATGGTTTAACCTTTCTGGGCTTCGGTTTCCTCATTTGTAAATCTTACTAATACCAGTGCCTACCACCCAGGGTGTTTTGAAGATCAAGATGACTATATATATAAAGCACTTGTAATATTCTGGTACGTGATAAGAACGCAATAAGAGTGACTTGTCATACCAACACTCAATTAATGTGTTTTCAGTGAATTAAATTCCAGATAAAGGAACTGAGTCCTAGAAGACACATTAACTAACTCCTCTGTGGTCACATGGTTGATTTTGGGCTGAGATTAGACTAGGGTCTACACTCAGCAACTGGCAGAGTTGGGGTTCTCTCGGAGGTCTGCAGAGAGGAAAAACATTTCAGGCAGTGACATTTCCCTCAGACTCAGAAGATGTCTGCAGACAACTACTGTTCAGAGCTCAGGTTAGAATAAAATTTGAATTTTTACAAACACTTTTAAATTTAAAATTATGAAACCGTCGGTCAACCTTATACAAAATTTTAAGAATTATTATTTTTTCTCCTAACATTTTTATCTTCTTAAGTATAACCAATGAAAACTGAAATTAGAAAACTTTTGAGTTTGAGATTGCTGGCTCACAACTTACTAGTGACTTTTACATTTTTATTTTTTTAATGGTAAGCTTGGAATTTATTCTTTGACAAAGGATAATCCACATTGTTGCACCCCGAAGACCGTTCATTGAAAGACTTTGACAGTGTCCTTGAAGCCAATGAAAGAATATCTGTTACCACTTAAATGTGAAAAGGTAAACTCTTTTATATTAAAATGAATTATAAAGTTCCAGTCTATATAAAAACTGCTACCAAACACATAATAGCTACCAAATGATTATATACATACATTTAACAGCTTATTAAATAAGGTATGAAATATAATACATAATACAATATTCCTTCTTTTTTAGTAGTCTGGTATTTAGTAAGATGTATGGTAAAATAATCATCAGATTTAGAGTTAAGAGACTTGGATTCAAGTCCCGGCTTCAAATGACTTGGGTCAAAGCATTTAGCTTCTTTGAGATTTCTTTTGCTTAATTGCAAAACTAGAAAAATAATAATGATAGCTCCTATGTTTGATCAGAGAATTCTATGTCTAAAATAAAATTTTAATGAATTTTTTCAATTATACCTCACATTGTGTAAGTAGATTATAATTTTCTTTATTGAAGAGCTATAGCTGGGTGTAGTGGCTCATGCCTGTAATCCCAGCACTTTGGGAGGTCGAAGTGGGAGGATTGCTTGAGCCCAGAGGTTCAAGACCAGTCTGGGCAAAATAGCCAGGTGTAGTGGTGCATGCCTGTAGTCCCAGCTACTGGGAGGTTGAGGCGGAAGGATTGCCTGATCCCAGGAAGTCAAGGCTGCAGTGAACCGTGATGGTGTCACTACATTCCCGCCTGGATGACAGAGCAAGATTCTGACGCAGAAAAAGCTATAAATTCTTTGAATGTGGGGAAGATACTGGGATAAATAGCTCTACATCTCTTGATAATTCCGATTATTATTTCCGCCCTTTGTATATGTTCAGTAAGAAAAAGATTCTCTTTGTTCACTTGACTTCGTAAATCAGCGTGTATCTCATCTCCTCCATCTGACACCACTCTCGGCATACTGGAGGTCTCCCAAAATGCAAATGTTTGCAGAATGTTGACAACCTCTGTAAAGTTCCAGTGGGAGTTTTCCAGAAAATTTCAGGGATGGGAGTAAAGATGGAAAAGGGATGGAAAAGAAATTCAGGAAGAGAGGTAGAAAATCTGAGCTAAAAGATGGAAATCAAGGCGTTCATAAGAAAAAATTGGCAGGAAGAGAGAGTCGCGGTTTCCTGGAGGAGACCCCAGGAGTCTACCCGCCCTCCGTCTGGTTCTGGCTGCACAAGCATCCTTGCCCAGCTGCTCAGCAGCCCTTGCTAGCTGACTTGCTTCCCTCTCTCCGTCGTGTTTACTTTCCCTCACTCTCTCTCACGTTCCTCTTGCCTCTCTTCTGCCGTTTCCCTTCCTCTCATCAGACCTTCCTCTTCCTCTCTCTTTCCTTCCTTGCTGGGGAATGCATGCTCGTTTGTATGACTGTGTGTTGTGTGAGGACACACAAAACACACGCAAACACTCATACCACCTGTATTAAAAATGAAAATGGTTGAATTAAGCCAGAATTTTGTTTTAAGGAATAACTGCCTGGTACTGTGATAAAAGCATAGTGTCTCTCCTTTAACTGGTAGCTTCCTGATTTGTTTTGCTTTGTGTTTTAATTTCTGAACACTTCTCCCATCCAAGCAGCATTCTAGGAGTCTAGGGCATACTAGACTTCTGACTTATGAAAGGAAAGGCTGGAGAGTGAGATTATGGCAGAGGTCTTGGCATGGCACATTTGGAATAATGTGTAAAGGCTGTTGTCTCTTCCTCAGTCCAAAGTTGACCACAGTGGGTCTCCAGTGACTGAAATTAAGGGGTGGACAGAGTTGCATTCTTTTTTGGAGGTTCTGGGGGGAGAATGTGTTTCCTTCTTCCAGTTTCTAGAGGTACCCACACGCTTTGCTCATGGCCTCCTCTTTCCATCCTCAAAGCCCACCGTAGTCAGTCAAGCCTTTCTCGAATTGAATCCATCTGCCGTTGATCCTTCTGCTTCCCTCTTCCATATTTAAGGAACTTGTGCTTAAGAGCTCATCCGGATGATCCAGGAGAATCATCCTATCTTAAGGTTGGCCAATTAACAGCCTGAATTCCATCTGAGGGGGGTTAAAGTGGCCACTTTAACCCTGCCTAGCCATGAAACATAGCATATTCACAGATTCTGGGGATTAGGCCATGGACATCTTCAGGAGACCATTGTTCTACCTATCACAGCTGTCCATGGTGCCTGACACAACTTCACAGAATGCCCAAGGGATCACAGAGAACAACAAATTGGAAGGTGGGAAGGGAGTGGGTGGCTTTAGCTTGGGTGACAAGAAAAGGTCTCTCTCAGGAGGTGACAACTGAGTTTGTGGCCTGAATGACAAGAAGTATTCAGCTCTGTGTAGACATGGGGGAGGGACAGCAGGGACAGCAGGTGCCAAGGCTCTAAGAACAATGAACTTGACACACTGGAAGAAAAGAAAGAAGACTCATATGGTGAGTGAGTTGAACAGGGAGGGAGAGGTGGGGGGGTCAACAGTGCCAGACTCCATTCAGCTCTCAGAACCACGGTGAGGACTTTGGTTGCCTTGGAGAGGAATGGAGAAGCCAGTGGAGGGATGGATGCATTGGAACACACTCAAAGCAAAGTCTTATTTATATTCTAAAATGTTCACTTGGTTGCTGTGTGGAACATAGATTATTGGGGAATAAGAACGGAAGCAGAGAGACTGGTTGGAGTCATTGCAGTTCCCCAGACAAGAGATGGTGGCTTGGATCAGGGTGGTGATCGTGGAGATGGAGAAGAATGAATGGACTGGAAACATGCTTTGAAAGCAGAGCCTGCCAAGCTTGCCAGTGGTAGATTGTACATGTGTTGGATCCCCTTTGTGTTTTGTACACTGGTCCTGGGTGTGGTCAAAATGTCTCTGTTGGAATCCTGTCTCCACCACGTACTCATTTTGAATCGTGTTTCCATTTCTGCACCTGTAAGACATCTCATGGGGTTTAATACATGAGTTAATGCATGTGAAATGCTTGGCACAACACCTGACCCACTGGCAGCCTTTGATACATTGGCATTATCACTATTATTATTAAAACTGTGCAAATCTACAGCATGTTTGTTCAGAGACAAGCACACCTAAAGCTCTTGGCTTGAAGTGGCTGGTGAAAAGAGGACATAGAACAAGTAATCCAGCAGGTTTATCTCAGGAGACTTCCGTCTCCCAGAGGAATATCTTCTGTGATGTGGTTCTACGCTGAATGAAGGGAGACTTATTTTCCTTCCCCAGAGATAATTCAGTGCAGGATATAAAAGACTGTTCAGGAAGACACATAATACTTTTTTTCACCTTTGGTAATTCCCCCTAAGATCTCTCTCTTTATTCTAGCACATTATTCATCTGTAATATAAAGGAGATAATATGGAAATTAAAGTGCTAATTTCAGCTGTTATGAGAATCAGGCCACAGTATAGGGATTAAGAAACAAAAGAACAGGGAAAAAAAACCCACAAAAATCTCCATCTTCCCAGACAGGTTGCTTTGAGCCTGTGGATTTTTTTTTTTTTTTTTTGAGTTGGAGTCTCACTCGGTCGCCCAGACTGGAGTGCAGTGGCCACTCCCAGCCACCACAGCCTCGACCTGCTGGGCTCCAGCTATCCTTCCTCCTCAGCCTTCCGAGTAGCCGGAATTACAGGCATGCGCTATCACGCCTGGCTGATTGAGCCTGTGGATTTTTATGAACCATTTTCCCCAGCATTGAATTGAAAAGGCCTTTTCTGGGGGTAAATTTCTGAACACAGTAGAGGACTTGTGGCACTCACACTGATTCGTGGATATATTCATGGATTTCTTAACTGATGGATTATGAGAAACGTTGCACACTGCCTTATTGGTAAATTCTTGTTCACGAGTAGTAAAAGCTATCATTTGTTGAGTTCTAACCTTGCAGCAGACACTGTGACAAGTTTCTCAAATCCCCTATCTTACTTAATTCTTAATCTTACCCCATAAGATAAATATTCTTGTCCCCATTTCAGAGAAGATAAAATTGATTCTTAAAGAGGTTAAGTCCTTGGCTCAAAGTTAAACATAGTAAGTGGTAAAACTGGGATTTGAACCCAGATCTGTCTCCAAATTCTATGCTCTAGTGTATTATAATGCCTATATCCACCAAATGTCTTACTGAACTTTATATAAATTATATATGTAGTTTATGTGACATAATAACCCCCCAAAATAAAAAGGTAGCTTTTTATAGGCGTGGAGGCACACAGATTTGCATGTCTTAAGTCAGGTGGATGGATTAGGAGATCTTGTCTATAATTCCTTTTTAGAATCTCTATCTTATATTGTTCATCATTTTGCCTAAGCACACACATGGAAAACTTTCTTATTTTTTTCTAGGTTGAAAATGATGTCCTGCAGTTTAAAGACAAGTGAATGGGGGAAATAAACCCTGAAGTATTAGTTTCATGTATGGCTTGGTTTTGTCTTCAGATTACTGTTCTAATCACTTCTGGCCATGAACCTTGGCAATTTGACATTTTGTTTATTTCAGAGAGAAATAATATAGACCCAAGTCAGAATGTCAGGAGAGTGTATGGACATCCTCCCTACTCCATCCCATCCCAAGGAAAAGTGTAAAGGTGTTGCCTTTCACAGATTAACTCTTTCAGTTCATGGGAGGAAACATCATAGAACGGTCTTGCCCAAATGGAAATGCTAGCCAGGTGGCTACCGAGCGACTGAAATAGAGCAAGTCAGAACTCAGATGTGCGTAACAAGTGCAAAATGCACACTGTAGGCCGGGCTCGGTGTCTCAGCCTGTAATCCCAGCACTTTGGGAGGCCGAGGCGAGTGGATTGCCTGAGCCTGCGAGTTTAACACCCGCCTGGGAAAATTGGTGAAACCTTGTCTCTACAATAAATCAAAAATTAGCCAGGCGTGATAGCGCGCATCTGTAGTTCTGGCTGAGGCGGAAGGATTGCCAGAGCCCAGCAGGTCGAGTCTGCGGTGGCCGGGAGCGTGCCACTGCACTACAGTCTGGGCGACAGAGTGAGACTCCAAATCAAAAAAAAAAAAGAAACTGTATTTTTAAGACTTCCTGTGACAAAACAAAAAATGTTGTAAATTATTTTAATCCTTTTTGGATTGCATGTTGAAATGATAGATAATACTTTAGAAATGGTGAGTTCAATTTTAAAAAATGTCATGAGAATTCATTTCACTGCTTTCTTCTTCCATTTTTAAACATAGCTTCCCATAAGGTGAACATTGCCCATGCGACTCACATTATTTTTGTGCTCAATAGTGCTGTCCTGGAGTCCTATATTTAGCATATTTATTTTCCAACCCATTTTGGAGGTTAATGAGGGAAGGATTCACGCCCTCAGACCTGCAAAGAGTGGTTGTATAACGCTCCAATTCTGATATAGTGCAAAATCAATAGCAGATCTTCATCTAATTGCCGGGGATAATAAACTCATGCTTAAGTCCCACAAAGCCAAATCTCCTCTTGGAAACCCATGTGAATTATGGAAGGCACCCGGGCCCTGCAGTCATGTGGCCTGATTTTAAATATCCAATAGCCAGATGGTCATCTCAAGATGACCTTGAGAATTAGCCACCTCTGTGTATCACTCCATGTCCTCCTGGCCCCACCTTCCATGGCAGCCGCTGCTGTCCTGGCCATTTCTGCCCAGGTCAGTGCCCTGCCTCACTCCACTCAGATTTCCAGCTTCCTGCCTCACAGTGTGGACGTGAGGTGCCCCTGGGAACACATCTGTACATGCAAACCTGAAAGTGCCAGGGAGTTGGCACTTGTGGGGCCACCTTGACCAATCAGAGGCAGAAGACCATAGAGAAATACTCTTTCCTTTCTTTGCTCACTCAGGTGGGAAGTCCTGCGACACACTTCCCAAGACTCCTCAGAAGGCCCCGGCAGGACTAAGCTCTGTCACCTTCAGAGGTGATCAACTTTAAAAAGCATCCGTGTGTTGACTTTTCCTTCTTGCCTGTTTCTTTCCCTGTGTCTGCAGTCCTGCTCCCTGGCTCGCTTCCCAAATAAACACCTGCACACAGGTGTGTGAGCCATGTTCTGCTTTGGGGGGGACACAGACTAAGGCACCTCTGAAGTGCACCTTGAGAAACTGCTCAATCTCCTCCCACGTAAACTGAGAACAATAGCACTTATTTTGAAGACTTGATGTTAGACATAATGTATAAAGCCCCTAGTAGCTGTTATTATCACCTGCCTCGACATTTGTTAAGGCAAAATTTCATGTCAATGGCAGAATAGAACCCTGTAAAGAAGTTCTTTCACAAGCAACTTGGGAATGGTGGTGATTTAGAAGTGCTTTCTGATGGGGAGAGGAGTCTCAACTTTATCATTCTAAAATAACCCAACTGGCTTAAAATAAAAAATATATGTTGAAGGTAAAAAGATCTCCCTTGGGAAAGTCACCCATGTGGGCATGGAAGAGGGAAGGAGATAAAGGCCTCATGGGACACAGGGTTCTTGTCTGAGCTTCATCACTCTGCCTTCTGTGAAGTCTGAACATGAGAAACAGAAGGATGGGAGACATGACACACTCCTAGGGGTTTAGAAAAGAAAGCAAAAGTGCTCATACTAGTATGATGAAAAAAAAGGTATTGCGAGTTTAATGTATATTACATACAAATATTAGACAATAAACTCGAGTATGAAACTTGCTTTTATCCCCGCATACATGTACCTGATTTTTATGTATAGCCCCCAAACTACATTGATATTGAAAACTCAGTCTTAGTCAATTTCAGAGAAACTCAGTGGATTTAGGGTTTCTCATTTCCTTTTCGCCTTGAGGTTGCGTCTCAGTTCACGGATGGGAGAGGGGAAGCGGGGAGGGAGGAGAGTCAGGCACTGTTATCACAATGTCACCTGTGGGGTCAGGAGAAAAGAGGCTGTCTGGTTCTTGGCTGCTATTTTTCTATGCTGGTAGCTGCTGAAACGGCCATCACCCTCCCTGGGTTTTGTCTTCTCATGCCTAATCACTGATCTCCTATATATAATGTAACTCTCCTGCTCTGTTCTCTCGAGTCTGACAGTGCATCCTCTCTGGATCCTTCAGTAACTCATGCCTTCTCTTCATAACACTTACCTCTATACAAAATTCCTTGTCCATTTATTCATTAATGTCTTTTTCCTCTGCCTCCACTCTATTTCCAGCAGAACATAAAGTTCCACAAAGCAGAGACCTTGGCTTCCCTATTTGCTTCTGTATCTAGAACAGGTATCTAGAACATGGCTTGGCATGTGATAGGCATTTATTCAATAAACATGTGAATGGATTAGTTAATTAATGACATGCCAAGAAGTAGTCTCCTTTAAGCACACGAGTCTCTGGAGTCTTCTCATTAATATCAATAAGGTAGTGAGAAATGGGATAAAACAGGGATATAGACAGAGAAATTATAAACGATTAGCTCCAGAAAGAAACGGGCAACCAAGCAGAACATGGTTCATGCTGTTGACACCTTTTCCATTCCGCCAGTTCTATCTCTGCCCATTCTATCATTTTTGAGTTTATACATCAGGTGCTGTGATAGGTACTTATAGGTCCATATAAATAAATAAGGAAAAATAGGAAAGACTGTATGTGTTCACAGAAACAATAATGATACAAACACCTCTTTGTGGTTTGTAAGAAGTGTTTCTGAACAATGGGATATTAAGTAATCATAAAGAATTATCTATAGATTTTTAATAGTAGGGGAAATAATATTACATACGTTCTTGAAAAAAAACATGGCTTATCTCAAATACTTAAAATGTATTATAATTACTAATTTTATAATATTCATTAACAGGAAAAATATCTAAGATGTTGAATTTTAAGGAATTTTACTGTCCTTCAACTAAAAATGTATTTAGCCGTAAATAATAGAAAATTTGACCCGGCTCGGTGGCTCAGCCTGTAATCCTAGCACTTTGGGAGGCCAAGGCGAGTAGATTGCCTGAGCCCACAGGTTTGAGATCAGCCCGGGCAACTTGGCGAGACCTCATCTCTACAATATATCAAAAAAAATTAGACAGGCATGGTAGCTCGCGCCTGTAGTTCCAGTGACTTGGAAGGCTGAGGTAGAAGGATCGCCGGAGCCCAGCAGGTCGATGCTGGGGTGGCCATGAGTGTGCCACTGCACTCCAGCCTGGGCCACGGAGTGAGACTGCAACTAAAAATATATATAAAATATAATAATAGAAAATTTGACTTTCAGTGGCTTAAGAAAATAAAGGCTTATTTTTTCACAAGTCTGAGGGTAGGTGCTTCAAGTCTTGGTTGACAACTCAGTCATGTTACAGCCAACTTCTCCTCTCCTCTCTTGACTTTTCCTTTGTGTTTACAGCCCATCGTCACAGATACCTGCTGCTATGGACCTAACTTCTCCAATGAAGGAAAGAGGAAAGGCAGGTGTGAAAAACACAATCGCTCTGCCCAACTCTTCATCAGGAAAGCAAAGGTTTTCCCGTGAGTTCCCAGGCAGACTTGCCCTCACTTCCTCCTGGTCAGAAATGAGTCACCTGATCTCTCACAGAGACAAAGGGGTTTAAAAACACAGAGCACAGGATTGTTGTCCCTGGTATAATCGTGATCCTTCCTGGGGCTTGGCATATTGGGGCCTTAAACGAAGTCTGGGTTATGTCAGAAAAACGAAACTGGGACTGGAAATGGGCTATGTGTCTGCCACGAAGTCAAGAAAGAATGCCACTCTGATAAAGTCACAGTGGTAAACGGACCTGCTAGATGTTGCAGCTGGACCTAGAAAGGTAGTGGGATGGTGCCCAAAGAGAAAAGTGGTATTTCCCACAAGAGATGTAGCACTGGTCACAGCAGGAAGGTGGTTTGAGAAATGCTGACTAGTCAGTCGGCTATCGCTTGACAGTGTGGAACCATCAAGAAGGCGTTGAAGCCAGAAGACAGGATAGGATCACATATAATGACAATTTGCGTGTTTTGACTGTGTATTACGGGTCAGATACTTGTATTCCGATAGTTTTATTTAATTTTCACAACAACATCGTGATATAGGTACTACCATTTGTTTCCCCATTGTATGTGTGGAGAGGCGAAAACTTAGAGGCTAAGATCACGTGGCTAAGTGGTAGTGCTAGGATAGAATCTGATCTCCACTGTGGCATTCTGGAATCAGACTGCTTGGAGCCCACATACCCACTTCCCCTCACTTACACCCCGATCCCTACCTCCACTGTCTCCTACGGTGATCCCCCAAGGGAACGTGGGGTAACCACTGAACGCAAATCAAAAACCGCTGTGGCAGAGAACTCCTGCATGTGTAGACAAGGGCATGAAGTAGGAAGGACCTGGAAGTGGGAAGAGTCATGTGGAGACTGAATCACCCACAAAGACGCCTCTCCGTGTCCGCCCCTCTCAAATTGGAGCAAAACAGCAAGTCTGAAATGGGTGCTCCTCCCCTGGAAATGTACATTAAAAGAAACACAAAAGTGCATGAGCCAATGGCTGGGCTATAACTCATCATCTAGAAGAGAGGAGATGGCCTCAACGGCTTAGCGGAAAGGCTTCCCAGAAACAACTTTCAAGAGCCAGTTCAGCTGCTTAAAAAGTATTGCCTGAAACACTAATAAGTACTGGCAATCCACACAATAGATATGTATGTTTCATACTGATTTTAACCAGAATGTCAAATGAGTCTTCCAGAATTCAACAGACCTTACAGTTACATGATCCTCTGCTTGTTTCGGAGTAAGACAATATTCCTTCAGCTTCCACGTTCTTCATCCATATTCATAAGATTCTTTTATAAAAACCTAACCTCTCTCCCACCATGTTTGTAAAAAAGATATTGGTGCATGATCAAAATCCGTAAAATAATGAATGCACCAATGATCTAATTTTCACTTCTAAAACGTAAATAATTTCTGTGTTCTTCAATTTTATTTTAGGGCGATACCAGTCAGTAGGTCTTAGTTGGACACTACTGTTTAGGTAATGTGTTCACTGTGCCAGACTGTCCACAGCACTGCAGGACACTCAGTGGCCCTGGGCACCAATAGCCCTCCCCAACCATCACGACAATTTTTTTTTAATGCCCACACCCAATTTCAAGCATCTCCTCTAGGGGCGTTTTACCTTCGCTCTCTTTACTCTCTTGAGAAACACTGGTTGAAGATCCAGAGTTAGAATTTGGGTCTAGCTGTCTATTCATAGGAAAGTAATTAATGTCCATGTTAAAACAGACATGATATTAGAGATTTGATATTTGATATTGTGTGTATCAAATGAAATATGTAAGACACAATCCTTGATATATACTCAAGTCCTTAAGACACTCCAGGTAAATATGCTGGCTCGCACCAAGCATGGTCCATTAACTCTTTTTCCTCTCTCCCTGGGAAATGTTTACATAGGTGGACAAAGTTCTGCATTACCATAGTCTGACCACTGTTCATTGAAAAAAATGGATAACTTGAAGAAATATTTTTGAAAAGTAAGAATAGCTGTTGGTGCAAAGTCAGATACTATATAAAGAATAAAGGGAGAGAGAGGAAAAGCCCATTCTGGAAAAGGTGAGAATTGCAGAACGGTAGAGTTCTGTTTCCTTGATTTATGAATTCATGGACTAGAAAATTGATTCATAGATTAGAAAATGACCTTTCAGGATTTCTTATAGAGAGTGTTCCCTCCATGAGTGGGAAGGTAAACCAGACAATCCAAAAAGTTCATCCAATTGCTAAAGTTCTGTAAAACATCTATGATTGAATCTGCCAATCTCTGGCTTTAAAGATGGGAATGGCTTTACATTATCCTCATCTAAACTTTCCTTTATGTATGTTGATGACTGAACACAGTAGACTATGGCTAAATCATTTGTCTTAGATGGGTAACTGGGACCAAAATATGGCTTCCATCCACTGAGTTACATCTGCAGACTCACATATATATGAACATTTTTGCCACAGATACTTAACTAAACAAACAACATATGTGGACATTGACGAAAGCTCAGGTCCTTTTCAAAGCAGTGAAAACAAGAGGAAAAAGGGATCTTTGTTAACCCCTTGTTGAATATGCTAAGTTTACTTTAGATTTCAGTCTTGCAGAAAACCATTCTGGGAGCAAAAATGTTCTCTTAATTAGAGAAATGCACTCTGCTGGATATTTCTTGTTTCTCCTCCAAGATATTCCCTACCCTGCTCTGCACCCTGAGGGGCAAAGCTTTCTAGATTAGGCATCTGGGCTCTTGGCTCTCTGGCTTCCATTTGGATTTGGCCAACATTAGAGATCAGTAGGAGGAGGGTGGATGGGAGGGAAAAGAGAGGGAAGTATTTCTCTGGCTCCCATATTGCATGATCATGGCAAATTGGCGGCATTCCTCAGTCAAATGCCATCGCTCTTGCCTGACAGCCCCCTGATAGCTAATACTATAGCTAGTAACTATTCTGGATTCATTTCCTCCTCTTGTCCTTTTAGGACCAAGGATGGTAATAATTCCTTACCACCACTAACCCTGAGGCATTGCACCATCCCTTGTTGGTCTTCCTAAACCCTACAATATGTCTTTGATTAAATCCCCTTAATTGGCCAGTTTTGAGTATGTCATCTATTTCATGCTGGAACTGATTGATACACTCCCCTTTAAAAAGTTGGCTGCAGTCATCTCATATCTACCTTGTTGAGTCAACTGTAACACAGTGGTTTCAAGCGCTGGTGTGGGAGTCTAAATTCTTGGGTTGACATCACAGCCTGATCACTTTCCTACCATGTGATCCTGAACACATTTCTTATGTTTTCCACATCTCAGTTTCCTCATCTATAAGACAGAATGTATACTAGTAGTAACAATCCCATGGTTCTGTTTTGAGGATAAAATTAACTTAGAAGGATGCCTGGCACATAGTCCATGCTTACAAATGTTGATTACTTAAATTGTGACCATGCACTTTGTATCATTTTTGGGAATAGGCACTGAAATAGCAGTAAAAAGGGGCAATATCTCTAAAGATGAGTGTAGGAGATTATCATTTCAGTGCTTTTATTTATCATTGCTTAGAATTGAAGGTAAGTATGTTGGACTAATTTTCTCTGAACCTTGGATCTCAGCTTTAATGTAATTGTCCAAAATTCAGCTATGGTGGTAAATGAAATTGTAATTGATGAAACATACATTCATTAATGATAATATTAGAGTCACACTTAAGCAGGTTAATTGAAAAGAGTTCTGTGAAGGGACTATTTATAAAGATGTTAGTAAGGGTAAGGGAAACAAACAAGAAAGAGTGAAATATCCCAATATTAGCAACATGTAGGAACTGTTACCATCCGTAAGCCTGAAGGAACGGTGAGGAGGAAATGGGAAGGGATAGGTTACCCAAACTTGAAGACACCCTATAGCTATAATTGTCAAGAAAACTACCTAGTAGGAGCTGTGGCCTTTAACAAAAGAGCTAATACCCTGCCTGTTCCTTCTCCTCACCCTCCAGTCTCCTACTGACACCTCTCCTTGGGAAGGGGAAAGGGAAACCAATTGACTCAGTACATGGAGGTTAGCCTCCCAGGAAGCAGAACAGAAGGCAGAATTGTAGAAGATGGGTGTGGAGGGACAAGTGGAGATTGGCCAACCCAACATACAAGACCAATGGCAAATACAAATCTCACCAATAGCTCACCTTTGGTTTTGACTGGCATTCTAAGAAATGTTACGACATAGGAAAGTAGAATTGTGGGTCGGGTGCCTTGGCTCATGCCTATAATTCCATCACTTTGGGAGGCCAAGACAGGAGGAGGATTGCTTGAGCCCAGGAGTTCAAGGCCAGCTTGGGCAACATAGCAAGACCTTGTCTTTACCAAAAAAAAATAGCCAGGTGTGGTGGCAGTGCCTGTAGTCCCAAGTACTTGGGAGCTGAGGTGGAAGGATTGCCTGAGTCCAGGAGGTCGAGGTTGTGGTGAGCCATGATAGTGCCACTGCACTCCAGCCTGGGTGACAGAGCAAGACCCCAACTCAAAAAGCAAACAAAAACAAAGTAGAATTGTGAATAAAATATGGAAAATGTGTCCATGCAGGTAATATAATCCCCAAATTAACTCCATCAAATTTCATAGTATGTATCTAAAACACTTTCACCACGGGTTTTCCTTGTGATAACGGTGACAAAGACGGCAACAGTGATGATGACGATTGCAACAATTATTTATTAAGGGTTTACTGTGTACCAGATGTTTTACATGAACTGCTTTCATTTAATCCTTGTATTCACTTTAGTAGGAAGGCATCATTACATTATTTTATGTGTGCATATACAAAAAGGAAGTGACAGATTAAGAGATAGTAATTGCCTTGGGTTCCTATGATTAGAGTAGCAACCTCTGGTCAACATGACACACACCACTCAAACTGGTAGCTAGAAAAACAGACTAAACTCAAAGTGATTAGGAAAAAGGAAATGGAAGGCTTAGAGGCACAAGTCAAGAGAAAAGCAAACAAGTCAAAAAGGAAAAGAGTAGCAATGATCAACAAAACTGAAGGCTTTTTCAAAAACACATTTTTATTTTAGAATAATTTTATTTGTAGAGGAAAGGTGCAGAGATAATATTATGTTAAAGCTCTCAACCAGTTACCCCAGTGAGGACATCTTACACTATCATGGTTCAGTTTTCAAAACTAAGAAATCAATGTTGGTATATATTACTATTCGCTAAACTCTAGACTTCATTTGGATCTTACCAGTTTTTTCACTAATGTCAGGGTTTTTGAGAGGGGAAAAACTAATAAAATAGAAAAAACAAACTTTAGTAACTGATCAGGAAAAATAAAACACCGATAATAAACTATAATAAACTGTAATAAACATATATATAGTTCTCTGCCCCCAGTATCTGATACAGAGCTCTTAAAACTCTTGTAATTTCCTGAGCAATAGCAGTGGTAAAAGAATCTTTTATTCTAATATCTGGTCTTTTACCCTCCTTGTTCCTGAGGTAGAACTCCTAAGACCTTTGTAATTTCCTGCGTGATAGGAGTGTCTGACACAGAGCTCTTAAAGTCCTTGGAATTTCCTGGGTGTTAGGGGCATCTTATGTTGTAACAAGGTAACTCTCTGTGGTTGCTGGCAGATGGCTGGTCACCAGAAAGACCAAGCCGTGATTAGAAGCTTGGAGCTTTCAGTCCCACCACACCCCCCGCCCACCATCCTTCAGAGAGAGGAGAGGAGCTGGAGATGACGTTCATAATTGATCATGCTCATGTGAAAAGTCCTTCATTAAAAAAAAAAAATCCCTGAACTATGGAGTTCAGAGAGCATCCAGGTTGGTGACCACATCCACATGCCATGAGGATAATCCACCCCCAACTTCAGGGGAATAGAAGTTTCTGAGCTCAGGACCCTTCCAGATCTTACCCTCTGTATCTCTTCATCTGTCTTTTCATCTATATCCTGTATTATATCTTTTATTAATAAACCAGCAAACATAAGTAAAATATCTCTCTGAGTTCTGTGAGGCGCTCTAGCAAATAATTGAACACAAAGAAGGGTTTGTGGGAAGCCTAGTATATACTCAATGGTGAGTCAGAAGCATAAGTCACAACCTGAGGGTTGTGATTGGCATTGGAAGTAGGAGTCAGTCTTTTGGGCCTGAGACCTTCACCAGTGCAATCTGATGCTGTTTCCAGGTTGGTAGTGTCAGAACTGGCTTACAACAAGTATTGCTTGGTGTATGGTGAAACAGCCCCCACACATCTGATGCCAGAAATCCTTTGGTTTTCTTCCTAGTTCTAATAAGCACAAATAAGAAATATTAGAAATATATTTTTAATACATAAGATGCTTGCTTTGGGCAGAGACTGTTGCACATGACAAACTCTGGCCTCCTTTTGCAATTATGTGTGGTCCCATGACGAAGCTCTTCCCAATGGAATGCCAGTGGTATCTATGTACACCATGTCAGTGCTGAGTCTTTAGATTTTGGGTGTGTCTCCTCCAAATCTTTCTCTTGTTCCCATTATGAGACCAATTCTTTTCTAAGAAAAGGTAGAGCAGCTATTTGGGGCCCCTCGATGACCTCAAGGAACAGTGGTTCAAACCACCATTTTAAGCCGTTCACATCAGAACTATTATGTGAGACAGAGATAAATGACTTAATTCCATTAATTCAGAATTTGTTTAAAACATGTGTGTAGCAAACTGAAACAGAAGGGGACTTATTTAACTTGATAAAAAGAATATCTAACAAAAGCTCAGAGCAAACGTCATAGCAAAGGTTTGAAAGCATTTTCATTAATGTCAACAATAAGATAAAGATGCCCATTATCTTCCCTGTCTTCTTCATTATCTTCACTATCATTTAACATTGTACTAGAGATTCTGACATTTCAATAAGGCAAGAAAAAGAAATATGATGCATGAGACTTACAAATAGACACCATTTCCATTATTTTCAATACTAGATATTTATTTACATAGAAAATTGAATAGAATCTACAGTTATTAAAATATACAAGAACTTGGTACGTTTTCTGGATAGAAAATCAATAGCATTCTTGTGACCAACCATTAAATAGGTTTGGGACAATTGGATGTTCACACAGGAAAAAAAAAAATCAAATTAAATCTGTGAATTACTCAGACCAAAAAAATTTAATCCCAAATTAATTACAGACCTATGGGGGAAAATAAAATTTTATTTATTTTTATTTTAATTTTTTTAAGTGAGAAAGCAGGATTTATTGAGAGGACAGAAAAGCTCCCACAGTAGGAAGGGACCTGAGGAGGTTGCCCACAAAACTTTAATTTATCAGAAGAAAGTATATGAAACTAACTAACTCTATGAACTGAAGGTAAGAAGGAATTTTAAGCAGTACACCCAAAGCACATAGCATACAGGAAACGTTTGGTAAGTTACCGTCCATTGCCAATTCTGTCACTCAATGTTTAGCAAACGACTCCAAGGAAAAGGAGGTTACAAGTCACAGACAAGGAGAAGATATCATATCATATCTGTTTTCTACAGAAAACAGAATTTCTGTAGAAAAACATTGTGTATTTATTCTTAATGTTTAATCTTCAGTCACCTTCAAAGTAACTCTCCTCTTGGTGCAATACACCCATCAAGATGCTGTTTCCACTGCTCAAAACAGCTTTTGAACTCATCGATTCGGATGCCTTTTAGTGCTTCTGCCATTTTTTGTTTCGCCTCTTCCACATCGGCAAAATGTTTCCCTTTGAGGACTTTTTTTATCCAAGGAAACAAACAAAAAAAAGTCGCTCGGGGCAAGATTGGGTAAATAGGGAGGGTGGGGCATGGGGTTCATGACTTTTTTTGGTCAAAAACTGCTGAACACTCAGTTCCGTGTGGGCAGGTGCACTCGTAAATCACCCACCATGAAATGGCAAGCACGTTGGAAAAAAATTCACTGAAGCTGAATTCAGCCTCTCACAACAGCACTCGCTGGTACACAAATGCCAGTGGGTTCCTACAGCACTTACCTAGTGAGGGAAACCTGTCCTTCGAGGGTCCCCCCCTCCAAAAGATTTGGGGATTCTCCCTCATAATACACATACAACTAAGAACTGGTATCAGAATATATAAATAACTTCTAAGCGATGTGGAAAAGATAAATAGCACAATGGAAAAATAGGAGACAATTATGCATAGACTATTTCCAGAAGAGAAACAGAAATGGCAAATGTATGAAAAGATACTCAATGTAGAAAAAACAGGGAGACTAATATAACCCACCTACAGAATTTTTACAATGCCAACTTTTTGCCCTGGTGGCTTCCGATTTTTTTTTTTTTTTTAAGCCTAAGTCATTGCTCAAAAAAATCTAAAATCTCCCTTATTTCTTTGTTTCCTGGTTCTCAGGTTCACTTCAGGACAATAACAAACATGCAGTGTGTCTAAATATTCTAATTTGTGTTTTTAAATGCACATTTTACATATAAACATTATCGTGTGGTTTTTAGAATGTCCTTAGTGGAATTTTTTCCCAAAAAGTAAAAATAAAAGTGGTCAGAGCCCAACATTCAATCGTGGGTGGGCCTGACTTCAAAACCCACACTTTTACCACCATGGGTGATTATGTGCTATTTCCTAAACCATGAAGATTTCCTTTGCATGTCAGACCCAGACGGTTATCCTGGGTCCCGTATCTCTAGGGTTTTCTTGGCTGGGGTTGGTGTAAGAAGTAGAATGGAGCTGTGGGTGAACTGGGGGCCTCTGGCAGCCAGAAATCCAGCCCTGGTGAAAACCCCTTAGCAAAATCTAAGCTTGAAGACCCGGAAAGACTAAATCTAAACCTTCAACTCATCCGAGGCAGAATGTCGATCTGGGTAGCAGGAACAATAGACCAACATGAGAGGAGATGGTGGCAGAAGGAGAAGACTCTAGCAAGGAGAACTCCAGTCTCATTGACCTCTGTCTCTGGGTCTTTGACCTTTATACATTTCTAGCTCTCTTCAAGGTCCTGGAAAGGAAACAACATTTTCTCTCCTGAAATTAATACTTTCTGGCTATGGAAGACTCCATGTTTCTCCTTTCATGTCAAGATTAAAAGAGTCGGCCGGGCTTGGTGGCTCAGCCTGTAATCCCAGAACTTTGGGAGGCTAAGGCAAGTGGATTGCCTGAGCCCATGGGTTCGAGACCAGCCCGGGCAGCTTGGCGAGACCTCATCTCTACAATAAATCGAAAAATTATCAGGGCGTGGTAGCACACCTATGGTTCTAGCTACTTGGAAGGCTGAGGCAGAAGGATCACTGAAGCCCACCAGGTCGACGCTGGGGCGGCCATGAGTGTGTCACTGTACCCTAGCCTGGGTGACAGAATGAGACTCCAACTCAAATAAATAAATAAAAGATTAAAGGATCCATAAAGAAGGACAAAATCATGGACTTCTCAGCTAATTGGATGGAATTGGAGATAATCATTCTCAGCGATCTATCACAGAAACAAAAAACTGAATACCACATGTTCTCACTCATAAGGGGGACCTGAACACTCGTCACAACAGCACAAGGGAGGGATTGGCAGTCATGGGACACTTTCGGGGGGGGGGGGACACGTAACAAGACAAGGGGTACCTGATCCTAAACGAGGGGTAATCAGGGACAGTTGGAGTCCAAACTTCACCTGCACGTACATGACTCATGTACCTAATCCTGACTTATACCCCCACATCTTTATTTTTAAAAGTTTAAAAAAGGATTAAAAATATATATCTTTCCATCCCCAACCTTCTCCCCACTGGGCTAGTTTTGGCCAACATGTCACCTCCATCTCCATCCTTTTGCTTGTGAAGCAGCAAATAACCTGGGCGCGGTGGCTCACTCCTGTCATCCCAACCCTTTGGGCTGCTTGAGCCCACGGGTTCGAGACCAGCCTAGACAACTTGGCGAGACCTCGTCTCCACAATAAATTAAAAAATTATCCGGGTGTGGTGGCATGCTCCTGTAGTTCCGACTACTTGGAAGACTGAGGTTGAAGGATCGCCTGAGTCCAGCAGGTAGAGGCTGTGGTGGCGGTGAGCGTGCCACTGCAGTCCAGCCTGGGTGGCAAGAGTGAGATTGCGATTTTAAAAAAAAAAAAAAAAAAAAAAAAATCAGCAGCAGGAAAAACTGGATGTTCCCACTCCCAGAGCAGTGACTGACAAGATGATGTAATCCTGCCCACTTTTGCCCTTTCAGAAAAAGTCACCATCCTGTTGGTGGGGGCACAGGAGCTTTCTGATGGAAAAAGAAAGGATCCCAGAAAACACTACCCAACAGAGCTCACTGGGGCCCTGCCACGTGGAAGCTTGACTGAGGAAGAGAGACGAGCAGGTGAGCACGGTGTGGAGAGGGGTCAAAGAAGTCGATATAAAGAAGGAGACAGAAGTCCTAAGAGCATAGTAAAGCTCTTCAGCTATCATAACCCCGCCACAGTGGTGTCAGCATAGCTGGGTCAATTAGCTGCTCACTCTGTCTTCCTCTGTAGTTAATAATGGGCAATATCCTCTCCCTTTAAAGGATGAAATGAGGGATTTGTGGTTATAGTAAGCGATCATTAAAAGCACATGAATTCCTAAAAGCCTCTGAAAATAAATTAGTCTTCACATTACCATCTGCAACCGTTTCACCTCAGCCAGTGATCCCATTAGCCCTCGTGTGCTCCGAAGAGGGGCGGGCGTGGGTGTTACTTAAGGAAAGCTCTCCAAGGGAAGCCAAGTGGGTTGCAGAGATCAAAAATAGAAATTCCAAGGTGGCATCTCTACACTCACACTGCGCCCGAGCCAAGACCCTTGTGCTGCACGAGAGGCATTGACTGGGCCATCTCTCAACAGTCAAGACAGACTCTCCAATGCAAGCCATGCATAAAACTGCAGGCAACAGGGAACAGGAGGGGAATCGGCACGTTTGATGCAAATATAATCTACTTGGGTTCTGTCTGTGGGTCTCCGTTGTCCAACAAACCAGGATGCGTCTAAACCCATCTTCTGGGCCTCTCTGCGACATCAGGTATTGTTCATGCTGCTTCCTTTGGAACTTACCTTTTCCTCCTGGGTGTGGGGTTGAAGATTGCGCCACCCCCTCCCGTGCCCCACACCTCAAATTCATGTCCTTCCAGGGACCTCAGAATATGACCTTATCTGGAAATAGAGTCACTGTGGATGTAATGACTTAGGACAAGGTCATACTGAAATAGGGCTTGTCCTTAATCCAATATGACTAGTGACCATATAAGAAGAGGAGCAGAGACAAAGGACAGAGACTTACAGGGACAACATCATGTGACAAGAGATGTAGAGATTGGAAGGATGTGTCTGCAAGCCAAAGAACGCCAAGGACTGATAGCAGTATTGGCAGCTGAGAAAGAGGCATGGAGCAGAATCTCTTTGTAAGCCTCCAAGAAGGAACCAGTCCTGTTGACAGCTTGATTTCAGACTTCTGTCCTCCTGAACCATGAGGGAATACACTTCTGTGTTAAGCCTCTCTGTGGTGGTGTTTTGTTGCTGCAGGCCTAGGAAACTAATCAACTTGACTTTTGTAACGCCACACTCTTTGGCCTCACACTTTCTCTGATCACTATTCTCCCTGGTTCTTAAATGACGGCTTTTCTCTAGGCTGTGTCCTGGGCATTGCCTTTTCTCATTCCAATCTCTCACCAGGTGATCTCAATCATACTCATGACATCCATTACCACCTTCATGCAGTTGACTCCTATATTTACACTATCTCCAAAGTCCCATATGTAACTTCCTACTTGAATTCATGTCTTGGCTTTCTCAAAGTCAGGTGCGCCAAACCAAGCATTGTCTGTCTCCCCACTTCAGCTGATCCTTGGACAACGTGGAGTTTAGGAGCACTGACCCCCATGCAGTTAAAAATCCATGTATAGTTTTTGACTCCCCAAAATCTTGACTGCTAATGATAGCCTACTGTTAACTGGAAGCCTTACTGATCACAGAATCAATTAACGCATACTTTGTGAGTTACATGTATTAGACACTGTATTCTTACCATAAAATAAACTAGAGAAAAAAATGTCACTAAGAAAATCATGGCCATTGCCTTGCTAAGCTGTGGTTTGGCCATGTTTTCTTAAGCTTTGGCCTCCTCCCCTACCTTGGGGAGGTGAATCCCTCTTTCTCTCCAATTTACTTTCTAAATAAACTATATTTTTTAATCTAAAAAGAAAAGAAAATCATAAGGAAGAGAAAACATATGTACCATTCATTAAATGGAAATGTATCAGCCAGGTGTGGTGGCTCACGCCTGTAATCCCAGCACTTTGGAAGGCTGGGGCTGAAGGACTGCTTAACTCCAGGAGTTTGAGACCAACATGGGCAGCATAACAAAACTTCATCTGTACAAAAATTATGCTGAGCTGGGCTCGGTGGCTCAGCCTGTAATCCCGCGCCTTTGGGAGGTTGAGGTGAGTGGATTGCCTGAGCCCGCGGGTTCGAGACCTGCCTGGGCAACTTGGCGAGACCTCATCTTTTACAATAAATCAAAAATTAGCCGGGCTTGGTAGCATGCGCCTGTAGTTCCAGCTACTTGGAAGGCTGAGGCGGAAGGATCGCCGGAGCCCAGCCGGGAAGCAGCCACTGCACTCCAGTCTGGGCGACAGAGTGAGACTCAACTCAAAAAAAAAAAAAAAAAAATTGTGCTGAAGAAATCAGCTGACGTGGTGGTGTAGTCCCAGCTACTCGGGGAGGCTGAGGTAGAAGGACCTCCCGAGCCCAGAAATTTGAGGCTGCGGTGAGCCCATGATTGTATCACTGCACTCCAGTCTGGACAACACAGTAAGATCTCGACTCAGAAAAATAATAATAATAATAAATGGAAGTGGAGTCACAAAAAGGTCATCTTCATTCTCATGCTGAGGACAAGGAAGAGGAAGGGTTGGTCTTGCTGTCTCAGGAATGGCAGTGGAGGAAGAAAATTTGCATATGCGTGGACTCCTGCAGCTCAAACTCATTGTTTCAGGGTCAACCTGTCACCTCCATCTTTTTGCTTACAAAGCAGCAAATAAGCCAGGTGCAGAGGCTCATGCCTATCATCCCAGCACTTTGGGAGGCAGAGGCGAGAGGATTGCCTGAACCCACAGGTTTGAGACCAGCCCAGGCAACTTGGTGAGACCTCATCTCTACAATAAATAAAAAAATTATCTGTGTGTAGTGGCATGCTCCTGTAGTTCCAGCTACTGAGAAGACTGAGGCTGAAGGATCGCCTGAGCACAGCAGATAGAGGCTGCAGTGGCTATGAGTGTGCCACTGCACTCCAGCCTGAGCGACAAGAGTGAGACTCTGACTCTTTTTTTTTTTTTGAATTGGAGTCACTCTGTTGCCCAGACTGGAGTGCAGTGGCCGCTCCCGGCCAC
>NW_007247393.1:1109318-1167409 GCF_000164805.1 Carlito syrichta
CCATTCACCTCAGCCTCCCAAAGGCGCGGGATTACAGGCTGAGCCACCAAGCCCGGCTAGAGACTCTGACTCTTAAAAAAAAAAAGCAGCAGCAAAAATAGGATGCCCCCACACTCAGAATAGAATGACTGTATACACACACACACACACACACACACACACACACACACACACACGTTTATTTTTTTCCTCCAAGACCAGGGTCAGCAAACTCTTCCTTTAAAGACACAGATAACAAATTTTTAGCTTTGTGAGCAAGTCTCTGTCACAACCTCTCAACTCTACGCAGATGCGTGTGGCTGTGTTCCAACCAAACTGGATTTCAGAAACAGGCAGCAGGCAGGATGCATCCCACATGTGTCATTGGCGGGCCCCTTCTCTAAAGGAATGCCTTCTCAGGTGCGCGAGCCATCCCCCCAGCCAGAATCCTGCAGTTAGCCTCCTCCTTTCCCCTTTCCACTCCCCCGTCCCCTGCCCGTCACCACTGTCCCCCGATGCCTCCTCAGTCCTGCAAAGTTTTCTTCCCAAACGCCCTTCGGCCATCTGCTCCTCCGTATTCTCTTCGCAATTCCTCGTCCACCTGGATCCCAACACTGGTCTAGGACTTGGGTGCCCGCATCCCCTCAGCGCCTTCCCAGAGGGTTCCACACCAACAGTGATCGTCTCAACAAGCATACTGGGCCATGCTGCTTACGCTCATACCCTCTGTTGTTCTCACGACATTGACAAAACCCCTTGACACAGCCAGCCATCCCCTTACACAGTCCAGCCTCCACCTACCACCCTCATCTCCATCTGCGCATGCCTCTTGCCTCTGATACACACTCACTTTTTAACTTTGCAAATCCTCTGACTCACCCCCCAGGCACAGGCTTTTACACATAACATTTCCCTCTTCCTAGCATACTCCTGATTTTCCCTCTCATTTCGTAGATTTCTATTTCTCTTTCAGCTCCAACTGCAATCACCACCTCCTTGGAGAAGACGTCCCTCTTGACCTCTTCAGCGAGACCGTGTCCTTCACTGTAATGGATTGAATGTCTCTTCTGTGCATAAGAGTCAAAGTTGTAATTTTACCCTTGACGTCATGATTATCTGTCTCCGCTACTAGGCTGATTGATTGTAAGTTTCATGAGAGCAGGGACCTGGTTTCTTCTGCCCTTCCCTGGGTTCCTATCACCACACATAGCAAGCACTCAAGATGTGAAATACCTCATAAATCATGAGGTGTATGGGGATTCAGCCTCCTCTGCTTTAACTAAGCTTGATTCCCTTTTCTCTAATGTAGGCTGGAATTCCATAAAGACTTTCTTCTTAAAAAAGTGGTTTCATATGTTTGACAGCCACGAGCTAGGAATTTCTTTGCCTCTGCAGGATTTCCGAGTATAAAGCCAAAAACCAAGTTGATAGCACCTGTTCTGAAATGTCATTCCCACATAAAGCAGCTAGACTCCGGGTTTGAAAAACTCTTGCTTTTTGTTCATACGGTGATAGTGTAAAATTTAAAAATTTGGATTCTATTTTTTTTAACCTCATGTTTTAATTATGAAAGGCATGACACTTTTCACTTTAGCAAGTTTTTCAAGACTAAGAAAGCATCACAGAGATTTTTATTTTTCCTGCCCTGGAGGCCACATGTCTTACTGGACACCAAATAACATTAGACAGTTGCAACTGTACAACGTTATTGAGAAAAGTACTCATGAAGTAATTGAAAATAACAAGTATCATCTGTCCATGATGAGCTAATTTGTCCACTGTACTTGCTTCAAAATGTCTATTTTCAGTGTAATGATGAAATTATATGCCTATCCTCATTAGCTCTTGGCATCCTATCAAAATTATGTATATTGAGCCTGACAAAGTGGGAAATTCTATTTGAGTTCACTTCTTTTATGGTAAATGTTATATATAGTGTGCTTTTTGGGTTTTTTTTTTTTTTTTTTAGGAGTTGGAGTCTCACTCCATCACCTAGGCTGGAGTGCAGTGGCATGCTCATGGCTACCCCAGTGCCGACCTGCTGGGCTCCAGCAATCCTTCCAATCAGCCTTCCAATTAGCCAGAACTACAGGCACGTGCTAACAAGCCCGACTAATTATTATTATTATTATGGATGTATTGTAGAGATGAGATCTCGCCAAGTTGCCCAGCTGATCTTGAACCCATAGGTTCAGGCTATCTCTTCACCTCGGCCTCCCAAAGTGTTGGGATTACAGGCTTGCGCCACTGCTCCTGGCCACATATGATGTTTTTTTTTTAAAGACTCCTTTTCTATATTTATGGAAGGTTATGTAGTGTCCAAGAAATCATTTTAAACAGGGGTTGGGAGAATCCGCCTCTGCCTCTGCCCCTGCGACTACCTAGCTTGCTGGTCTCAGAGTTCATTTCTCTGCATCTGTCTCTCCCTGGTAACGTGAGAATGATAGTGCATTTCCTGCTACCTGGAAGAGTTTTTCTGAGACTCCAGAAATATAATGGGTGTGAAAGAGTTAAATAATATAATGCTTAAATAGTCAAAGGTCTCTGCAAATGCAAGACATAATTATGGTTACTATTATTTATCAAGATCTGTCTTAGTCTGTTTGGACTGCTGTAACAAAATACCATGAACTAGGTGGCTTATAAATGACAGTAATTTATTTCTCACAGTTCCGGAGGCTGAGAAGTTCAAGATCAAGTTGTGGGCAGGTTCAGTGTCTGGTGAGGGCCCATTTCCTTATTTACAGATGGTGCCTTCTCACTGTGTCTTCATATGGTAGAAGGGATAAGGGGCATCCTGGGGGTTTCTTTTATAAGGGCACCAATGCCATTTATGCGCATACTGCCTTTTGACCTGATTACTTCCCAGATACCATCACCTTGAGGGTTAGAATTTCAATATATAATTTTGGAGGGGACACAAACATTCCGACCATAGCAAGATCCCCACTACATGGAAGCACGAGGAGGACAGTAGGGTACAATCTACAAACTATTGGTGAATAATAGTTAATTTGTTTTTAAAAATTCAAATTATTGGGCAGGGCATGATGGTTCAAGTCTACAATCCCAGCACTTTGGGAGGCCGAGGTGAGGGGATTACCTGAGCCCACGGGTTCGAGAACAGCCTGGGCAACTTGGTGAGTCCTCATCTCTACAATCAATCAAAAAATTAGCCATCAATTAAAATTAGCCAGGTGTGGTAGCGCATGCCTATAGTTCTAGCTACTTGGAAGGTTGAGGCAGAAGAATCACTGGAGCCCAGCAGGTTGACGCTGGGGTGGCCATGAGCATGCCACTGCTCTCCAACCTGGGTGACAGAATGAGACTCCAACTTGAAAAATAAAAAGTCCAAATTATTAATGGATAGTAGTGAGTTAGTGACCATTAACACAAGCATTGGTGATCACCAGTATGCATGACATGAAAATATATCCAAAAAACTGGATGGTTGTCAAAATGAACACAAAATACCCAAATATTGGAAACCACTAAAAGAATGGTTTAGAATAATTTAGACTTGTCTAAAAAGAAATTTGAAAACCAAGCTAAAAAGGACACATGTCACTGCTGATAGAATAAAGTAGCACAACTTTTCTGGAGTGAAATGTAGCTATGCATATTAGGGAACCTCAGAATGGACATAACCCTGGACCCACACTGTTTCTAGAAACTTCTAAATACATAATCCGGGATACATTCAAGGTTAGGCACAAAAACTCATAAAGTCAAAATTACGATGAGATAACACTTCATCCCCATTAGAGTAGTTGTTATAAAACTATCAAAAAATAATATGTGTGGGTAAGGAAATAAAGAACTTGGAACTCTCGTGCATTTCATGGGGTGAAAATGTCATAGCCTAGCCACTATGGAAAATCATATGGAAGCTTCTCGAAAAATTAAATGTAGAATTCACATACGATCATGCAATTTCACTTCTAGGTATATACCCAAAAGACTCGAACAGACATTTGTACACCTAGGTACATCATAGCAGCAATATTCATAATAGCCATAAAGTAAAATCAGCAAAAATGTCCATCAACAGGTGAAAGGATAAACACAATGTGGTGCATGCAACAGGAGGTATTATTCATCCTTGAAAAGGAATGAAATTCTGATACATGCACAACAAGCGTGAACCCTGAAAACACTGTGCTAAGTGAGACAAGCTACACACAAAGGGACAAACATTCCACTTATTTGAGGTATTTAGAAAAGTCAAATTCACAGAGACAAAAAATAAAATATCAGTTAGCAGGGACTGGGGGAGGGGTAAGTGGGGAGTTATTGTTGAATGGTATAGAGCTTCAATTTAGGATGATAAAAAAAGTTCTGGAGATGGATGGCAGTGATGGTTGCACGATGTCAATTTACTTAATGCCACTGGACCACACACCTAAAACGGTTAAAATGGCAAATTTTCCGTTAGGCGTATTCTACCACAATCAAAAGAAGGAATAAAACACTGACAAAGATTTACAAGATAGCATTGCTTATGATAGTCAAAACAGAAAAGAATTTACTGAGCAACAATAGGGATTGGGTTAAGTACATACAATACACAAACCCAGTGGTATACTGTGAAACCACCAAAAGTTGAATAGGCCCAAAAAAGACTTGTACAAGAATGGTTCTAGCAGCTTTACGCAAAATAGACAAAAACTGGAAATAACTCAAATGTTCCTCAACAGGAGAACAGATCACCTAGCCAAACTGTGGCATGTTCACACCACGGAATTCTACTCAGCGATAAAAATGATTGAACTACTTTGTGCAACAACGCGAACAAATCTCAAAAGAATTATGAGCAACAGAAGCCAAGTTCAAAAGACTGCACATGCCATGATTCCATTTAAATACATTCAAGAGCAGACAAACTTAAACATTAGTCATCCTGGGGTTGGCACTGGGAATTAAACTGGAAGGTGGGACAGTTTCAAATCTGGATTGCAATGTTGGTCACATGGTTGGGCACATTTGCAAATCTCATCAAATTGTACCGTCAATTTCACTGTAGGACTTACCTCCAAAAAACTTTGAAGGAGGAATGCATGTTTTTGTGGAAGCATTTTCATAGTACCATGCTGAAGGTAAAGCAGACACAATAAAAGACAACAGATACTTCAGGAAGCCAAATAGATGGAAGAAGGGAGAAAGTGAGGTAGAGAAAAAGTGTTAAAGAATAAAAAAAAAGCCGGGCTCGGTGGCTCAGCCTGTCATCCGCGCCTTTGGGAGGCTGGGGTGAGTGGATTGCCTGAGCCCGCGGGTTCGAGACCCGCCTGGGCAGCGAGACCTCATCTCTACAATAAATCAAAAAATTAGCCGGGCGTGGTAGCGCGCGCCTGTAATTCCGGCTACCCGGAAGACTGAGGCGGAAGGATCGCCGGAGCCCGGCAGGTCGAGGCTGCGGTGGCCGGGAGTGGCCCCTGCCCTCCAGTCTGGGCGACAGGGTGAGACTCCGACTCACACACACAAAAAAAGAATATAAAAACATAATAAGCATGGAAACTTCAGGGTGGAAAAAATGTGAAGTATTTTTTCCCTTTATGCTTTCTGTGTTTTCCCAGTTTTCCTTATGGAACATTAATTGTATTTGCGAAGAGGGAAGAAAGCATATTTGTAAAAGTGTAAAAAGACCTCAAAGAAGTGTGGGTTTCGGAAGACAATCAGAGTTTCACATAATTCAACTATGTATTCGAGATTGGCTTTACTCAACATTGGTTGGCGGAATAAAATTCAGAACATGACTCACCCTATATTTCTGTGATCTTTGGTGTCATCAGGAGGGGTAAGATTATTCAAGATATGTTAATCAACTTTTTTTAAAAACCGAATGTCACCCGCGCTCTACAATTTTCCAGCAAGGTGGGTAATTTGGGAAGTGCCACTTTCTGTCAGAATCTAGTGGGAAAATGAGATGATCTTTGAGAGAGGGGTTGGGCTCGTGTTTCGAGAAGACTTTTGTTTTCAGAGATAGATTCGGGTTCTGCGTTAAGAAAAACCCACTGAGATCTTGAAAACAACTATCATCATAACTTCGAAATGGATTGGCAACATGACACATATGGGAAAGGAAAATGGCTCACAAAATTGAATATTGGTTTCTTGAAATCTGTATGTCTGATAATGCGGTGGTCAGGCATGGTGAAAATCAATTTTCCCGTTCATCTTGACAAAATGAAATTTACATGTCTTTTTTGGTTTTCTGTGTTTAGAATGTTTAAAAAAATGATAGAGCAAATATCTACATCAATTTATTTTCTGGAGTTTGATGTCATTTGATATGAGTGGTCTGGTTACAATACACTATAGTACAGCTCATCTCCTCTCACAGAGATATAAATACTCGTTCAGATTTTTCCATATTAAACACAAAATAATTGTAATGCTGCAAAGGTTTTTTGAGATAATCTAGTCCAATGTAAAGGTTTCGTCTTCTGCGTCACTTCTTCTTTTTTCCTTTATTTTATAGCTTTAGGGACTACAAATGGTTTTTGGACATGGCTGCTTTGTATAGTGGTGAACCTGTCAGCCCCATCACCGCGCATTGTACCTGAGAGGTAATTTTCATTCCTCTGCCTCTCTCATTCTCCCCCTTCTGAGTCTCCAATGTCCTTTACACCATTCTCTGTGCCTTTGTGGACCTCGGCTTAGACCTCCCACTTATAAGTGAGACTCACATGTGGCATTTGGTTTCCTGCTCCTGCGTTATTTCACCTAGGATCATGATCTCCAATTCAATCCAAGGTGTTGAAAGGGAGATTATTTTGATTTTTATTTATTTTTGAGTTGAAGTCTCATTCCGTCACCCAGCCTGGAGTGCAGTGGCAAGCTTACCGGCCACCCCAGAGTCGACCTGCTGGGCTCTGGCTATCCTTCCCTCTCAGCCTTCCAAGTAGCTGGAACTACAGGTATGAGCTATCACGCCCAGCTAATTTTTGATTTATTGCAGAGACAAGGTCTCGCCAAGTTACCCAGGCTGGTCTCGAACCCACAGGCTCAGGCAATCCGCTTGCCTTGGCCTCCCAAAGTGCTGGGATTACAGGCTGAGCCACCTAGCCCGGCCTATTTTGTTCTTTATTATGGCTGAATAATATTCCATGGTATATATGCACCACATTTTCATTATCCACAGATCAGCTGATAGACATTTAGGTTGATTCCACATCTTTGCGACTGTGAATTGTACTGCTATAAACATGCAGGTGCGGGTGTCTCTTTTGCATAAAGACTCTCTTCCTTTGGGTAAATACCAAGTAGTGGGATTGCGCTATCGAATGGTAGATCTACTTTTAGTTCTTTGCAAAATCTCCACGCTGATGTCCATAGAGGTTGTACTCATTTGCATTCCCACCAACGGTGGTGTACAAACATTCCATTTTCACTGCATCTGCGCTAAATCTATGTTTTCAGACTTTTTTGTATTGATTGAGTTTCCGGCTTGTTGGACAGAAAGAGGTCCATTCAGAAACCCCATTCTTCCATGGTGAACAAGACAGTAGGCCATAGCTGATTACCAAAGTTGGGCCTGGCCATGGGACTGGAATGTGGTGGTGAGCATGGCAAGAATGGACAACCCTGACTTCAGTTCAACCCTTGCTTTTACAAGGAAGAAAGACAAGACCCAGAGAATGGAAATGACCAATTCGTGAGATTAAGAAGCTTGTAGGGCCCTTTCCCCTTCCAACCGTCCTTCTCCAGCAGTGCCAGCTCTCTGTCAGGCTCGCCAAGCTCCCGAAAGTTACCTCCAAATCGCCATCATCATCGTGGTGTCTCTTACTTTCACCTCTACCACTGTGGGGGCCTGTCACTCCCACACTAATTCCTGGAAGCCATTGAGGTCTCTCTCCTGACCTCAAGGTGACAATTATGTTTTTTAAAAAATACCGCATGGTTATTACACAATTGTTAGATTTTTTTTTTTTGAGGCCTTGTAACTACAGGCATTCATTAATTACAACCCATTGGAACCAAACTCTGGCCACTCTTGTCCAATTCTTCCTCTCGGGTATTCGGTTGGGGATGGGTGGCTCATGGTGGGCTTGGGGGAAGATATTTTTCAGACAGAAAGTTTGATGAAACTGTCTAGACTTGATTATCCTTTAAGAAAGCTCCCCCCTCTGCCGCCTGTCATCAGTTCTGCTGCCAATCAAAAACAGACTTCACCTTCATAGATCAGAACCTTGAGACTAGGATCCACTCTCCTTTTTCCCTCTCTGCCTCTTTTTCCACACCACAGTCATTCATGTTAGTTGCTTTTTTTTTTTTTTTTAGGTGAAGGTGAACTTCTTCAAAGATGAAGAAGCCAAATAAAGTAAGCAAAGAAATGATGTCAGCCAAATCTTGATATGGAGGCTGAAATTCTCAAGGACAGTGATAGGATTCATATATAAAAAGGAAAAAGGTAAGCCAGGTAGCAAAACAGTCATCTAAATTTTGCTGCTGAATCAATCACCCCATAACTTAGTGACTAAAACCACAAATAATTTTTTTTCTTTTTGAGTTGGAGTCTCACTCTGTCGTCCAGGTTGGAGTGCAGTGGCACGTTCATGGCCACCATTGCCTTGACCTGCTGGGCTCAGGTGATCTTTCAGCTTCAGCCTTCTAAGTAGTTGGAACTACAGGTGTGTGCCACCACGCCCAGCTACATTTTCTTGATTAATGAGGTCTCACCAAATTGCCCAGGCTGGTCTTGAACCCATGGGCTCAGGAAATCCTCTAGCCTTGGCCTCCCAAAGTGCTGGAATTACAGACTTGAGCCACCACGCCCAATCTCTCTCTCTCTCTCTCTCTTTTTTTTTTTGATACAGTGTCTTTTTCTGTCACGCAGGTTGGAATGTAGTGGCACGATCATAGCACAATGCAGATTCCATCCAACTCCTGAACTCAAGCGATCCTCTGTTCTCAGCCTCCTGAGTGGCTGGGAATACAGGTGCAAACCATCACTCCTGGCTAATTTTTTTTTTTTTTTATAGAGATGGAGTCTCACTGTGTTGCCCAGGTTGGTCTCAAACTCCCGTCCTCAGGCAATCCTCCCATATCAGCCTCCCGAAGTGCTGGGATTACAGGCATAAACCACCACAGACAGCCAAAATATTTATTATTTAGCTCATGTTCTGTGAATTGACTGGGATGACTGGGATGGTCACAAAAGACTGGGGCAGCTCTTCTGGCCTAGGTGGGCTCAGCCGATTGTTGCGATTAGCTGGTAGCTTTGCTGGTGTTGGATGGTCTAAAATGGTCTCATTCACCTGTGTGGTGATTGGAACTCAGGTGGTCTGCGTGTCTCTGCTGTATGCAATCTCTGTCTTCCATCAGCTGTGCTCAGCTTGTTCACAAGGTGGAAGTATTCCTAGACACACACACACACACACACACACAAAGGGAGAGAGAGGAGCAGCTGCCCAACTTCTTAAGATCAACTTTCAGTTGGACAAAGCAAGTCTCCAGAGCAGTCCAGATTTAAAGGGCGGGACGACGGGCCCCAATTCTTGATGAGGGGAGCTACAAAGACTGTGGCCATGTGTGATCGACCACAACGTGTAAGCAAGGATGTCAGTGCACTGTGTGTGTGAATGTTGACATGTTCACGGATAATGGTGAAAATTCCAGATTTACATATGTGAAAAGAGCTGAGACAGGTGCCCAAAGCTTTATCTGATGTGGAGAGTGAACAGGAGGTGAGCAAGGGACAAGGTGACCAGGAACAGTACAGACAGATGGAACAGCTCTCAAATAACAAGAGTTTTATTTTCCTGGGATTTGAAAGTCACAATGAGAATGTCACCCCTGCTTCCCTGATCCATAGTTCCTGGAGTATCTCCCAGAGGAAGTAACATCTTCAAGGAAGAGAAAAGTTCCCAATAAGAGAGGAGACTTGAACATTTAGATAAAGAGGAGTTTTTGTGAATAATGGACAGTGGCCTTCTGGGAACACGGTGGAAGGAACTGGGAGGAGGAGACAAAAAGGAGTGATTAATTGGGGAACGGCAAACAGAGGAATTTGGGTGTTAGAATATTAAAAAAAAAAATTGCAGCAATATCTGAAGATGTCCGGGATAAGAGGCTAGAAATTAACTAACCTTTGCGTTCTTGCTAGAAATTTGATTAAGCTGCAGTTTATGTACTGACACTGATGGGGATACCATATTTGGAGAACGTCCACATCTGCTGGCACTAGGCTCTGGGATCACTGAAGGGGTTGGGGGGGGTGGGCAGAGGTGCCAGGTTTTGTAAAGAAAATACAAAATGTCCAGGAAGATTTGTGTCGCACATAAACATGCGATCATTTTGTAGTATAGGTACGTGTCTTGCAATACTTGGGACATATTTTTACTGTAATATGGTTCAATATTAAGCTGACATTCAGATGTCACTGAGGGTCCCCTGTTTTATCTGGCAACCCCGGGTGGGGAAGGAAATGATTGATTGATCACAGCAAACATACCTGGTGGCTAATTAGAGCAGCATCAGATCTGGAACCAAGTTCTCCAACTTCTGGTCCAGCGTTCTATTCTCTGAACCTGATGGTCAACTTCAAATTCATTATAAAATCAGCATTTCCACCCCACCAACCACATTCCCAGATTTTTGTCTCCCAAAGGAGGCAAAACAGCCATCTACAAAACAGCCATCTACACTAAACGGGGACAGGAGATGCTATCTTCTTAGGTCAATGCTGCCGTTGCTGAAAGAATGCATCTCCAATTTTGCAAATCAGTAATGAAGGTGACACCCATTCAGAAATATCAAATAAAATATTTAAATGTATTTAGATTTCACATCCTCGGGTCGAGGAAACCGTAATATAACCGATTATGGAAACCCTCAGGGTTTATAGGAAAAGCTGGCTTCTTTTAGTGAGTAGTGAATAAATACCAAAACGAAGTACTTAAAATTGGTTTACAGTACACCTCAGTGCAGAGCCAATAAATTAATAAAACCTGATAAGTTTTCAGATCCCTTGAGGGGTGAACATGCAGCCTGCAACTCACCAAGAATTCACAGTCGTATCACAGAACAGCTCAAGTTAATTTTTTCATTCCCTATGTAGCAAGGCCCAGCTGATTTTTCACTGCCAGCACCCCCTTTTAAAATATAGATATCGTTCTTAGTACATATCGCTTCCTAGTGATTTCCATGTCATCCTTTTTTTTCCTTCAATTGCTTGTGAGGAATTCCAACTTACAAATAAGGAGATGTGCAGATGGCTTTTATCTTATTTACTCAAGTATTTTCAGTGCGCTCAGTAATCAGTGGGGTACACTTATTCTGGTGGTGGGCAGGGAATTGCATATCCAGTTCCTATTACTGTTCATAAATTATTGTTCCCATATGCACCATCCTGAAAATACACCCTGGTGGGCTTTGTTTGGGCTGTGTATTCCTACAGCACAGTTAGTGGTGCTAGGAAGCTCACCAGAAATCTGGAAAAGACCAATTAAGAGGCAAATCCTCTCTTGCCTTTCCAAGAACGCTGACCAAAGCAACTGAACAGAAGGAGATAAATTTGAATTATTTTCTATGTTTTGCATAAACATTGTAAATTTTAAAATGCATTTTGACATTGAACCAACCACCAATGAATGGTCATGTCCCCTGGAGAGCTCTGTTTACAAACCATTTAAAGACATATCATGTAGACAGCCCACCTTTGTAATTCTAATGATCACAGATTTTTTGCATTAAATAGTTCTGGTGGTTGGGACTTGAATGCTCACAGAATTAAGTCATCGCATAAAAAAGACCAGGGTCCACGCCCCAATAAGATGTTTTAGTTAATCCTCCTCTCTGATTGAGTCACATTTCTATGTAGTCACTGATGATCTTTAGGTTTTCAATTTGGGAGTGGTCCCACCTCATAGTGGCTCATTTGGGCACCCCATTCACGTTTGTGACATTGAGGCAGTCTTCCACATATTGGTTTCCTTGGGTTTACCAGATGGAGGACAGTTACTTACAAAAACAGTTTTTCTTCCCAAATAAAGATTTCTTTCTAAAGAAGTGTCCTCATTAAAACAGCTAGCACTTCAATACAAAACAAAACAAAATGACTTAACCACACAAAAACATACAATGATTGGTCAAATAAAAATAAACACCCTCGCTCAAGAATGAAACAGAGTTGTCATTCAAATGGAAGGAAAGAGAAATATTTCGATACTAGCAGTGAACCTTGGTTCTAATAATCTAAAATATGCCACCCGATTCAGAAGCAGTTTGCTTCTTTCTCCATATCTATTTTATCTTTATTAGGGAAGTTGATGAAGCCTTTGATGTTCCAAAAACGCAATATGGAATGAATTAAACATCATTTTCACAGTCATGTGTACAGATTTGGACTGCGATTTTTAAAAAAATCCAACCGACCAGTGTCCAAAGCATTTTTTATTATTATTAACATCTTCTCCTACCAATTTCTTTCCCAGCCTGATACCTCATTCTGATTAATGGACTAGTAGCAGGGACTCCTTTTTAAAAATGATGTTTTGCTTAGAGCATCTGTTTATGTTTCAACAAAACAAATAAAGGCAGGCATATTAAGGAATATGGTGTTTTCGAAACAAAGAAAACAACCAAGATTAGAGGAAAGTTAACTGTTCCCTGGGGAGAAACCCTAGTGGTTAAACTGTTTCATCAGCAACAATACAGAAATTGTTTTAATGGTGTTTTGAGCATCTTATTCTTGCAAAAATAATACTTCATGCCCACAAAACATAAGGGTTGAAATCAAGGCTATCCACTTGGAAGACTGGCATTTATAGAGTGCAATATTTCACCAAGTCTGTTAAAACCAGTAGTGTGAAGATGTAGAAACTATGATATGCTTTCATAACAGATCAAATATTTTTAATGCTAAGTTGATTCAGGGTTTGGAGACAGGTTTACTTTTGAGTCCTCGGCTCTTGGGCAAAAACCACACCCCGAAGCTGATTAACAGCAGTTGAGAAATCACACAGGACACAAAACTGAAGTCCTCTATGTATTTAAGAGCAAAAGTGCTTCTATGGACTTGGCCTGTTGCTTGCTCTTCCCAATTAAAAACAACGTTCCTTTCTTCCTGTTTTCATTTTCCAGGCCTCAGTTTAAAAACGTGACTCTACTCAATATTTTGGATGGGGTATTTTTCCCACATACTGAAATCTGCTGCAGCGTCTCTCCATTTTCTTGAAAACAACAAAAACTGTAGCCGTTCCACGCATGCCACCATCACCAGATTACCTCGGAGGAACTTCCAGATTTCTCGCAGCAGCAAACTCCGTCGTGTGCACGGCGATGCTGGGCAAGGGTCCCCTCGGACAGAGCATCCACATTTGAGTCTTTGCAACCTCTCTCCCCCTTGGGCTGAACTACAGACGGGTGTCCTTCCATTAAATGCTTGGGTTTGCTTTGATAAAGGGGCTGTTTGTCGCAGCCCGTGTTTGGGGGCAGAAGTTCTTGGGTAAAACTTGTCATTATTTATGTACAAGAAAGGCAAACCTTGTCTATTAAATTAATTAGAATGTGGCCTGAAAAGGAATATTTTTGATCAGTGAAAACAGAAGTCTTCGGGTAAAGGAAGGAGGAGGAAAAAAAAGAAAAGGGAAAAAAGGCAGAAAGGTTCAAAATACAGGGCTGCATTGTTTGTGGAGAGCCTGCTGCTGCTTTTATGCCCAACTGAGCAATGCCAGAAACCCTCTTGAATTTCTACAAGAATACAGTTTCAGATCATCTGCATTCAGGGCCAGAGTCATGGCCCTGGAACCGATAATTGCCTCTGACAGGATTTAATTACCTTCTCCAGGACCTTTTCTCTGTTTGATGGGAGACCACCCCCTGCCTCCGATCAAATCAGACAGTAATAACACGCCGAAGCGCAGCAGCCAATCACGAGTCAAGTCTGCGCCGTGACCTTGCCGAGTCGAAGCTGATTGGCGGTGTCAGCCTTGTCAGCGGTGTCAGTGAACCATCAGACGGGGGGGGGGGCGGGAGATAAGAGGGCCGCATTCACGTTAATGGGGCCTGTCGGCATCCCAGGCTCCGGCTGCCTTGCGAGCCTCGGCCTTGCCCAGAAACAAGCACAGGAGAGAACTCACACAGGTCGAAAACATCCAGGAGGGGAGCAGGTGGGCCCCTCCGGCTCGGGGAGGCGGGGGTCGGGGTCCCATGCACGTGCGGTCCCGAGAAAGTGACAGACACATGCGCAGGGGGGGACAGCATCATTTTCTTGAACAGAAAAGGCCTCCCGAAACTTGGCCGGATGGATCTGGGGGGCGAGGGGGAGAGGGATCGAATACATAACGTGACTTTTGTTTTGTTTTTTTTTTTCCTTAACTGTAGGACTGAGAAGGCTGGTATCCGGCTGCACGACAAAACTCGGCTTCTAATATGAACCGGACTGAGAAGTCACTGAATTATTTATGACCGTTTTAGTGTGGGATGTAAGCCTACCTATGATATTAACAAAGAATACAATATTCATTTAAATGGCCAGTCTTTACGTACATATAATTTTAAGATAATTTATAGCGATGCCTAATTCTGGTCACCTGCAAAACGTGGTTTTACAAAGACATGAAACTTGGTTTCACCTCTGTTCTGTCGAGGAAAAAAAAAAAAAAGTGCTCTTCCCCATAAACACAGTACCACGGCATCAGTGAGTTATATGTTAAATGCAGACAGTCTGTTACAAATGATAATAAACTGAGATCTGAAAGAGAAGTAGAATGCATTGTTAGTTCTGTACTAATTTGGAACGTAATTTATTCATTTCATTTGTCTATAAATAAAATAGTTTCCCCCATAGCATCTATTTTTTTCTGACTCATCTACCTCTATACAAACGTAGCAGCTAATAAGAAAAAATATGTGTACAGAAAGGTATTGACATTTCTCTTAATTTCGAGACAAAATGGCATTATATTTAGAGAAATGGAATGTTTACCAATTGTGATTCACAGTATTTTTCATAAGTCTTTTAAGAAAACTGTGATCTCATTTAACTTCTCTCAAAAGGAAGGGGCACTTTGGTACATGACTCTTGGACCTTGACAAATGGAATAGTCCTTTAAAAAAATAATTTGAGTTGACTCAAATAGAAGGCAAACTTCAGCCATACTTCTACAAATAAATATTCCTTTTTCAGCTTCGCCAAGGAATTTTACCTAAACAGTCCTTGTAGAAGTTGATTTTTTAATACATTTCTCCCCCAAGAAACATGTATTTAAATAAAGAATATCTTTTCCCCCTGTATATCTATAATTATTTTCCTTTATAGTCAGGGATAAACGATGCAAAAGATAATTAATATACACATAAATAATCCTTTCATATTGGATTGGAATCTATAATGGACTTGTTAAGATGATATAGTTATTTCAACTTTTAAAGAGTTTTTTTGAAATAGCCTACAGGGATGGGGTGCTACTTTGAAAAGAATTCTTATTTTCAGAGCCCATGATTAAAACAAGCCATTGGGGGGAGGGGGATGTATCTTACATAAGAAATCAGAAGCTTTAGAGTGTGGTTCCCGCTTTGTTACTGGCAAGCTGTCCAATTTGGGTCAAGTCACTTTGTCTTCGCAGGCACTGGTTTCCTCAGTTATAAAAGGCAGTTAACACGAGGTTACTTAAAGAATTAAAAGTGTGTAGAGCACAGCTGTGATTAGTATGCAGACGTGACATCAGAGTCATTTCGCTTCTCAGAGACACGAGAAAAATATTCCCTTTTTGCAACTCAGAGTTGGTGAGTTTCTCTCTGCCTGGGTTCCCTCTGTCCCCAACCTCCTGTCACGCACCCTCAAACCACTCATCACACACATATACCCTCACAGTTTTTTTGACCAGCATTGGGAGGTAGGTAACAGGACTAGAACCAAAATCTGCTAAATCTTACTCCTAGGTTCTTTGCAACCCCACTTTTTTGACACCTGGAACTAACAAATTGCTTGTATTCATTCAAGTGTTGATCTTTTTCTGTTTCACTTATGTGTGTTATTTAGCACAACTGAGATCAATATTTGTAAAGTTTTTACAATTTTATTCCAGTAGCTTGGGCCAGGATGCAAATTTGCATTACTTTAATTATTATCATTTCACATATCTTTGAAAGCTGAAAATCCCTTTGTTAAAAGAATGAATAAGCCGGGCTCGGTGGCTCAGCCTGTAATCCCGTGCCTTTGGGAGGCTGAGGTGAGTGGATTGCCTGAGCCCGCGGGTTCGAGACCCGCCTGGGCAGGCGAGACCTCATCTCTACAATAAAATCAAAAAATCAGCCGGGCGTGGGAGTGCACACCTGTAATTCCGGCTACTCGGAAGGCTGAGGCAGAAGGATCGCCGGAGCCCAGCAGGTCGAGGCTGTGGTGGCCGGGAGCGGCCACTGCACTCCAGTCTGGGTGACAGAGTGAGACCCCAACTCAAAAAAAAAAAAAAAGAATGAATAAATGAAAGAATCCAGAAACACGTGGAAGGAATAAAGAACAGAAAAAGTAGCCATAAATGCAGTTATATCAAATAGATTTTCATATTGTTTGATGGTTGAAGCTAGAAGCACAACACTACCGATATATGCAAAGTGACTATCAAAGACTATATCACAACAAATGGTGGATAAAAACAGGACTTTATTGACCACACTGTTGGAAAGATAAGAACACACAGGCACTCAGCACTGTTAGACACCCACGCAGCCTGACAATTAAGTTAGCGAACTCATCCTAGAAAACGTGCTCCATACTTCATTGCTGAATATCACTACAGCCATCTTCAAAGTACTCTCCTTGGGACACTCTGCACCGATGCTAGCGCCTAGTCCACCCATCAAAGTGGTTTTGGAACTTTCTCTGGAAGGGCCATCAGAGCTGTCGTTGTGTTAAACTTCATGTCATGAATGTCATCAAAATGTCTTCCTTTCAATACTTTTATCTTTGGGAAAAGAAAAAAGTGATTGGGGACCAGATCAGGTGAACCGGTAGGGTGTTCCAATACAGTTATGTGTTTACTAGCTAAAAACTCCCTCATAGACAGTGCTGTGTGAGCTGGTGCACTGTCATGAGGCAAGAGCTCCTTCGGGACCATTTTTGCACACAGCTTGCTCATGCCGAGGTTTTCAGTTATGATTTTCCTGTTTCTCTATCAATGTTTGTTTGGTCTGCAATGCTTCTCACAGTCAGCCAATGATTTTGACACACAAGTCGATGATTTTTTGCAACGTTTTCGCAGTTCTGCTTGTTACTGTCAGTCCTCACCTCTCTTCATCAGTGACACTTTCTCTTCCCTCAGAAAAAAGTGTTGATCACTGACTGTGGCAGTCCTAAGTATGTTTCAGACTAGACTCTATGCCCATCATGTGATCTTATTTGTGTAACAAAGCAGAGGCTTAACCAATACTTTCTAGGCATTGTACAAAAAATAAACCCATCTGTTTCGTGTGTGATTGCTATCTATTTGAATTAGCTCCGAATTTTGACCCCTATTCCCAAGTAAAGAATATTTGGACCTCTGAAAATGAGGACACACACTTTATTTAGCTACTTTGAAAGTATTAAAGAGAAGAAAGCAGAGAAGTAGGTGCATATTCCAAACATAAGAAGGTTTTTACCTGTCAAAGCAGGTAGTCAATAATGTTTTATTTCAATGAAGGACACTATCCTTCTTCCAAAGACACATTTTCAATTTGTCCTGTTCTCACATCTATAACAGGTTCAGATCAGAGACACCTCAACAGAAAGCAGAGAGGGGCACCTACCATGTCTTATTTCACTTCTTTAGCGACTGTGCCATTCTTTTCCCGGAAAGGTGAATAATTAATACCCATCTGATCCCACCTAATTAAGTCTGCATTTGCTTGCTCTGTTCATTTGAAAATGCTTTCCTTGAGAGAAAATAACCTTCGCTTATCTTCACAGTTTATATTTCCTAAATGGACACTTTTGGAATTAAAGAGATTCTATCTTGGTTTTGAAAAGCCTTTCCCTTCTTGTGCTAATCACTAGGAATCAATGACAAAGCTTACTATTTTTCTAAGTGGAAGATAGAATAGTAACCAATTGCTGGGTTTAGATTCTTATAAAACAGATCATCGAGCCTCAGATAATCCTAGATTATGTCTCTTTTTTTTTCCTAGAGAGATGAAATTTTTTAAAAAAGCTTTTTGGTCTTTTGAAAACTGAATGCACACTACAAAATGAGAAATTTAAGAGAAGCCATGCACCAAATCCTGGGTTATAGCTTGGTTGCTGTTTCCGAATGATCCTTGCATAATCTGAGTTATACAACAGAGTGACTCTAATTGCAAATTCAATCACTCCTTGACTGAGGTTCAGAAATCAATTTGCAGTAAAATATGACACTCGGTCATTCAAAACAATAGAGTAGTCAATATTTCACCATCAGTAGCCTAGTTAGAACCTATTTCAATACAATACAAATTTGGTTCTTTCGTTGTGTCGGGCAGATATTTTTTTATTCCATGTAACCCTGCCTAACATTTCCAATAATCAAAACCATGATGGAAAGTTAAATAAAATCATGAGGTTGCCAAGACTCGTAGGGAGAATTTCATTCAAACACTTCTGATTTCGGACTTCGGATCGTTTCCTTAATTCATATTGATTGTCAGCCTCACTTGCATCCTTGTGGCCTGGCAGTTTGAATTTAGACAAAAGTCATCTAAGTAAAGAGAGAGAATAATGTGGACTGGAAAAGGGAAGGAAAAGTATGAAGAATATAGGATTCTACTCAAATCACTCTGTGAAAAAGATACCCACATACTTATTTTTATTGCATCATTGTTCACAATAGCAAAAACATGGAACCAATAGTGTTGCCCATCAAAAAAGGACTGAATAAAAATGGGCCAACCTCTAGCAACCCCTCCCACTACGGGAGCTTTTCTGTACTCTCAGTAAATCCTGCTTTCTTTAAAAAAAAAAAAAAGAAAAAAAAAGTGACTGGCTGGGTGCAATGACTCAGTCTGTAATCCCAGCACTTTGGGAGGCCAAGACAAGAGGACTGCCTGAGCCTGGGGGTTCGAGACTAGCCTTGGCAGCTTGGTGAGACCTCGTCTCTACAATAAATCACACACAAAAATTAACCAGGTGTATTGGTGTGCGTCTGTAGTTCCAGCTACTTGGAAGGCTGAGGCAGAAGTATCGCCTGAGTCCAGCAGGTTGCGGCTGCAGTGGCCATGAGCTAGCCCGGGCAACAAGAGTGAGACTCCAACTCAAAAAAAAAAAGTGGTACATATACACAATGGAATATTACGTAGCCATAAATAAGGACACAATTATGAACTTCACAGCAATAGATGGACTTAGAGTCTATAATACCGAGTGAACTATCACAGAAACAAAGAACTGAGTTTCACATATTCTCACTCATAAGCAGACCTTGAACAGTTAGCTCAATACCATAAGAAAAGGATTGGAAGTAGCGGGAAACTGGGGGGGAGGTGGGCGGGATTGGCAGTAGTGGGAATCTGCCAGGGGACGGGGGAGTACACCTCATCAACAAGAGTACCTGCATAATGAACATCTGTATACCTAACCCTGAATTGCACCCCACATCTTTAAAATAAAAAACAAGCAAGAAAATAGGGTTCTATTTACTGGTCTAGAATCTGCCCTGAGCTTGTAGAATCCCAAAGTTGACTTCACTTACAGCAACAGAATGGAAATGGCTATGTGCAGATTTCCAGCAGACTCCCTTGGCATCATTTTCTCCAGGCCTAAAAGATGCGGTGAGAGAAATGACAGAACTCAGATACAGAATTGGAAACCAAACATGGATAGAAAACCAGTAAATGCACAGCTCTGACTCAGTGAATGTCTCCAAGACCGAAATTTCTGAGTTTTGACGCTGAGACTGATTTCACTCCCCACCTGGTAACCATAGCAAGTTACCCAATCGCCAAAATCTTGATTTCTCCTTCGAAACCCCAGACTCTGAGATATTAAGACACGATGCTTACTTTTCGACTTGAACTTTTACGAATCCTAAATAAAATACCCAAGGCTTACATTGTTTTGTCACGTTATTGCTGTTGCTATTATAACAATATTGAGGTTTGCCTGTGTGTTTAGTAAGGGGTGTTTCTAAAAAGAATACATCTGATTAAGCGCACTGTTTATTTACCTTGGGATCCACATTTTAAAAGACTTGCACACAAAAGGCTTAGAAATGCCTCCAAAATGAGAAACTCCAGGCAAGTGATTACTCAGCTGGCAAAATGGAAATTTCAAGTTGCATAGACAGCTAATTGTGGCCTGCCTGTGGAATGACAGGTCTATAATTTTTAGTTTTGTGTGCATTGAAAGCCAGTCACCTTGACACTCAGTGGTCCATTATCCACCGGCCACCAACAGCCATATGAGGATGTTCAGAGAGTGACAGGCACTTTCCATTATGGGTGATGAAACACATCATGCTTTATTTGGATAAAGCTGTCCTAAAAAAAAAAAAAAAAAAAAAAAGTCAGGTGTCTACCCCTCCCATGAGCAACAATGACACGGGAGCACCTTTAATTCCAGAGAATGAACTTCTTTGTTCTTGTAGAATAGCAACCATCAGTTACTCTTGGTATTTGCTGCCAACATTTCTAGAGTGCTTTAATGTGTCACGATCCTAGCCTTTTAAATATAAATTTCACCTCTTAATGTCAAGAGCTCTCCCCATTAATTTATATTATGTTAGAAAAACTCAAAGCCTGGTTAAAGCCTGTATCCCAGAGAAAGCTTAACATGTTTGTTCTTTGCCATTTTTTTCCCCTACAGACTCTCATTTCAATAGTGCCAATATTGCCAATAGTCCCACGATGTGGGAGAATATTATTAAACCGAGAGCCAGGAGATGAAATGATAATCCTGGTTGTGGACTAATTGGCTGTTGACTTTGAAAAAATAGATCACCTCTCTGAGCCTCAAATCTTTAAAAATGGGAGGCTGGATCAGTTGTCTTCTTCATTCTCTTCTCTCCCTGGAAGGTTCTATATCTATATAAGTATTACGGTCTCGGTCGTTAAATTTTCCTGATGGCCAGGAGCACCAAATTTTATTTGTCAAATGGAGCTAGGAGGATTTACAAGAGTCCCTTTTTACCCGAAGGGCCTATATCCCAAGACCCTCAGTGGATACTGGAAACTGAGGAGAGTACCAAACTTCTTATAGACTACATCTTTTCCCTATGCATACATATCTTGGATAAAGTTTGATTTACACATTAGGCACAGTAAGAGATTACCAGCAATAGCGTATAACAAAAATAGAACAGTTATAGCAATAAACTGCAATAAAATGTACGTGAATGTGGTTGCTTGCTCTTTCTCCATCTCTCTCTCTTACCTGCTCCCTTCTCAAAATATTTTACTGTTCCTCAGGTAAAGAAAACTGTGGAAGGAGAAACTGCAGATAAAGGTGGACTGTGGATTCAGCTGCAAGTCACAAAGCCAACTAATGGTAGCACAAGCAAAAAAGACAATTAATTGCCTTACCTACCAGAAAATTTGGAGACATGTTCTTTTGATTCTGTGTAGCAGCTCAACAACGTCATCAAGGACCTGGGTTCTTCCTGTCCTTCGTGTGAGAGATTTTTCATCCTCAGACACCATTTACAAGTTATAAAGATGACTGCAGCTGCAGCTCCAGGTATCAAAGTTTCTCCAAAAAATCCCCAAAAGAAGGAAGGGGAAAGACTGAAAGGCGAGTTCTCTGATTATCAGGAAGTAAAAACTTACCCAGAGGCCTTATGGTAGACTGACTAATGGCTGCCAATTTCCAGCCTCCCTGATTGCCACCTCATATGGCAAAAGGACTTGCAGCTGGGATTAAGTTGAGAAGGGGAGAAGGCTCTGGGTTATCCAGTAGGGTCTAAGTATACTCACAAGCGTCCTGATAAGAGAGAGACAGCGAAAGATTTGGCGCAGAAGAGGGGATATAAGTAGGAGAAGCTGGAAGTTGGAGGGATATGGGGAAAAATTCACGAGTCAAGAAAGCAAGTGGCCTCCAGAAACTAAAAAAGACTAGGAAACAGACTCTGTCTAGGGCCTCCAGAGATCACAGCCCTGCCAACATCTCCACGTTAGCCCAGTGAGGTTGATTTCAGACTTCTTTTATTTGTTAGATGGAGCTGGGAAGATTTACAGGAGTTCCTTTTTTATCCGGGGGGCCTCCCGAACTCTAAGAGAATAAATTTGTGTTTTAAGTCACTAAATTTGTCGTAATATATTAGCAGCAATGATCAGCTAATACAAGTTCCCAAGTATTCTTCTCTTTACGTCTGACTGGCCAGATACAGGCCACATGTGGACCACTACGAGAAGCAAGGGAGGTTGGGTAATATGCAGCTGGTAAACAGAAATATGATGAACTGGAATCCTACGAGCAAGAAAAGAGTGGACAGGTAATAAGTAAGTTCTGCCACATCGACGTTTAAGGAAATTGATGAACTTTGAGATCATTTCTGTCTTGATACAATCCCAAACTTTATTGAATTACAATATTTACTAAGTGACGAGTCACCCCACTAGAAACACCAGTAACTTGCAAACTTCTGCATAGTCTCACCCTTTCCTATCTTTTTGGCTTACCCCCCACCCTCCATCACTCTCCAGGGACCTGGGATTACTGGTTTTTTGGCCTTTGTTGCAAACTGGGCTTTCTTCCTCAAAGTCACTCTGCCACATATGCAGTTTCCTTTCCATGGAAATCTACTCCATCCATCCCCACTCGCAAACTCTTGGCTTTGCTAAATTTCTCTGACTTTTCCATTCAGCTTAAACAGCAATCCGTCAACAATGTTCCCCAACTACCACAGACTAAGTCAGCAGCCCCTGTGGTTTGCTCACGTAGCATATTTTTATATAACACTCACCACACTGAAAACTACCTGTTTGGATGCTATTTTCTAAGCCAGGGTGGGGTGCGACCTGGTTTTAACAACAAGAGAATATCCTCATGGAGTGGACAGGCCAGGAAATGAGGCCATCCCCATTGACTGGGGGGAGCAAAGTATAAAGAAAGCAATGTAATGCATTCCTCCCTGTCTCTCCATGTGAGCACTGATATTTCTGTTGTGTATTGAGCAGTCTAACTCTCAGTTTCAACTGCTTTTTTTTTCTTGTAGAGAGAGACAGGTATCACTCTGTTGCCCAGAGTGGAATGCAGTGGTGCGGTCATAGCTCACTGCAACCTCGAATTTCTGGGCTCAAGCAATCCTCCCACCTCAGCCTCCCAAGTATCTGGGATTACCGGTTTGCGCTACCGTATCGGCCTTTTAAAAAAAATTTTGGTAGTGTTATAGGATCTCACTATATTCCCTGAACTGGTCTTGAAGTCCTGGCCTCAAGCGATCCTCTCACCTCTACCACCCTAAACAATGAATTACAGAAAAGCTGCATTATTTGACATATTTGTATGACAGTCCCCACCAGCATGTCACTATATTGCCTTAAAATGACTGGAAAGATAACATGCTAATAGGAGTGGAAGGTGAGATGTTGAAAAACTTCCCCTCTCCCCAAGCAGTCAAAGCTCCATCTGCCTTGTCAACCACTCTTTGCAACAGAGCTAGGCACAAAGTACTCTTGGGAGAAATAACATTTATTGACCAAGGGCATGAAACTTGATACTGGAGCTTTACAAGTTTAAAAAAAAAAAAGCCGGGCTCGGTGGCTTAGCCTGTAATCCTGCACTTTGGGAGGCTGAGGTGAGTGGATTGCCTGAGCCCACGGGTTCGAGACCCATCCGGGCAACTTGGTGGACCTCATCTCTACAATAAATTAAAAAAAAAAAATTAGCCAGGCGTGGTAGCGTGCACCTGTAGTTCCAGCTACTTGGAAGGCTGAGGCAGAAGGATGGCCGGAGCCCAGCAGGTCAAGGCTGAGGTGACCAGGAGCAGCCATTGCACTCCAGTCTGGGTGACAGAGTGAGATTCCAACTCAAAAAAAAAAAGACATGAGCCTTGCCCACAGGGTGGTCAAGCCCATCAGACCACGCTGACCACTGACCGGTCTTTCTTGAAATTTGATCCACTTCAATTGCATCAGAATCTCTTGCAGTGCTCCTTTACAAAGAATATTCTTGGGTCCCACCCTTGACCTTCGGAATCAGATTCTATCGGGGAGTATTCCCTCTGGTGATTTTAGACCTACCAAAGTCTAAAAGCCGTTACCATAAACTGAAAGCAACAATAGGTAATCCTTCTTTTTTTCTACCCAAGACATTTTTGGCCCTTACTTTCTTCTAATCATTTCAAGGTTTCACACAGACTCTCACCTTTTCTTCTACACGTATTTAGAGCAATGTTTTACGCACGCCTTGCTCTGTTATATAGTCCCTCAACTAAGCAATTCCAGAACTTTCATCAACCCCTTCATACAATTATGGAAAGAACTTACCACGTGCCCCCCCAGGATACCTCACACGTGGGGAATTATGTTTCATCTCGTGCCTTACAATGAATGAACACGCTTTATCAGTTTTAACGGTGTTATCTCAGGTCCACATTTTGGTGTAAATTATTTATCCTACTAATTTAATGGCAAACAGTCACCAGGGCGAGCTTCAGGCAATAATTTCACACGTATATTGGTTATGGGTTAATTATTTAGATGCCACAACTGGCTTTGCAATAATGAACTCTCCTGGGCAGACCCCATAAAATACATTCCTCAGCTTAAAAAAAAAGACAGAGAGATTTAATGTTTGAATCTTTCTCACATGGAGGTTTATGTAACTTTCAGAATTGCACTGCAATTTTAAAGAACAGAGAGTTTGCGTCAAACAAAAGACAAATGGGAGACAATGATAAAGGAAGAAAGAGCAAGCATGTTTGCAAGTTCTGGAAATTGGTGGTGGTTTAGGTCAAAGAATTGTGGAACTTAAAAAACGAAATACATTTTAGGGTATGGCATCTTTTAAAAAAATCCTTTCAATGCCTCCATTTGTAAAATGTAGACTTAACATTTATGGTATCTTATGCCAATTTTATATCATGTATTTATTTAATCAGAGTAGAATATATATAAAAGTCATGAGAAGTCAAAGATGCCAGGGTAAGCCGGAGCCGTTGAGAAAGTGAATGTTTATCGCAAAGCTTGTGAAGTTTGCTTCCTGAGTGGATAAGCCAGGGTGTGTATGTGTTGTGTGTGTGTGTGTGTTTGTGTGTGTGTGTGTGAAATGTCCCTCTCAGACAGTAACACAGGGCTAGAGGGCTACCAGTGAACACAGTACTATGGACAGACACAAGTGAATGCCTTCAAGTGTTCTGCCGAATATTATGTTCTCAAACACTAAAATGTTGAGACCCACTGCCATGCAGAGTGATAGGGCCATGGCAGACACATGCATAAGGGATTTGGAGACGTTAAGGAGGAACTCTCCTGGACAAAATAGCAAGACCTCATCTTTACACACACACACACACACACACACACACACACACACAATTAGCTGGGCATGGAACGTGGGTGTATGCCTGTAGTGGAGGCTGAGGGACACAGCTTTGAGTGAGCTTGGCCTAAAACAGGGACAGAGAATTATCACAATGTGATTAAGACCATCATGTGAATGTGTGATAACAGCCTCAGAAAATTCTGACTATTTCTCAAAAAGAGAGGAATCGCTTCCTTATTCAACCTAGCTTAGAAAAGAGAACTCCCAATTTAATATCAATCACAGTGACTTGACTTTTGAATTGCCAACTTGTCAAGAGATTAACCACCAGAGAGAAAACTCTGGATAACATGGAGTCATCATCTGTGAAGGGGTTGTACTTGCCTTGCTCCTACACACACACACACAAAGAGTGAACAGGAAATTAGTAAGTTCTGCCACATCAAAGTTTAAAGAAATCGATGAACTTTGAGATCATTTCTGTCTTGATACAATCCAAAACTTTACTGTTTACAATATTCACTAAGTGACAAGTCACCCTGCTATAAACACCAGTAACTTGTAGACTTCTACATAGTCTCACCCTTTCCTATCTTTGTGGCCTACCCCCCCACCCTCCATCACTCTCCAGGGACCCAGTCTTACAGGTTTTTTGGTTCTTGTTGCAAACTGGGCGTCCTTCCTCAAAGTCACTCTGCCACATATTCAGTTTGCTTTCCATGGTGATCCATCTAATATATATATATTAAATCAGTCAGCATGGTGGTGAATGCCCATAGTCCCAGCTACTTGGGAGGCTGAGGTAGGAGGATCGCTTGAGCCCAAGAGTTTGAGGCTGCAGGGAGCTATGATCTCGCCATTGCACTTCAGCCTCAGTGACAGATGAAATTCAGTCTCTAAAGTTAAAAAAAAAATGGAATGGGGGAATGCTTACTCTACTTGGGTTTGTGCTGTGCAGAAGGTTTTCCTTCAGAAGCTGGTACTTCACAGAGGAGTTGAAATCATGAAAGACATTACATAATATATAAAGGAATATAATGATCAGAAGGTCAGGTAGTTCCTTTGGGAAGAGAACCATCCCTCATAGTGTTGGGAAGGAAAACAATTTCTGTTCTCAAAAAACCAGCATACCCATCACCCGACTGTCCATATCATCTGTATCTCCGTCTTTCCCTGCATGATAATAAGGTGCTTATCCCCTTCTTTTTGAGGCCTAATAGGACTAGCAGGTCATTTTATCTCTACAAATCTGGGTCCCGATAAGCAATGCGTGAAATGCAAACTTTTCAACAGCTGATACCAATATAAATCCCCAAACTCTCTTATTTACTTCACTCTTTCAACCCATGATCTTTGGTGATTTTGCTCTGGTGGGATCATTATTTTCTTCCTTGTCCCTGTCTCCACTTAACACTTACTTAAGATGAATCTCAACCCTACAATCCTCCTCTTTGAAAAGTCCAGGATCTGTTCACCGTTCTCACTCATACTCACAAAAAACGTTCCTTCGTAAGTCTGATATATTCTCAGGTTTCTAAAGAGCACCAGATGAGCTCCACAGATCTATATGGTGTCTTTGTAGCTTTCCTGGATTCGTGTCTCTCTCTTTCTTTATCTCTCTCTCTCTCTCTCTTTTTGCTCATGAGCAAATTTATACTGTTCAGAAACTGATTAAAGTGTTAAACAAAGTTGAAGTATCATCTTAGTCCTCTAAATTTTCTGGAAACTCTGGTTATGACTTATTTTAGAATTAACTATCTCCAACTCCAATATATATAATTTTCTTATTCCTTAAAATAGCACCAAAATTTTACCTCTTGATACTTTAAATATCTTATAATGGGAAGTAGGATTACATAATATTTTAGACCTGGAATGAAGATGGTCCTCTGGTGAGCAACTATTGTTCTCAGAGCACAAGTCCTCCCCAGATTCTCCATAGGATCTAAGATCTGACTTCAGCATGAATGACTGGAAAATGCCTCCCTATTTCCTGCCTTTTACTTTATTCAGTTAAGAATGCAACCAAAAGGCAGTGCTAATATTCTTATTGAAGTGTTCTGTTCAACAAAATAAGTAATCTTAATGATAAGTGTGCACATTTTCCCCGAGATGCAATAAAACATCTTGGTAGATGAGGAAAGAGTATCTTCAGATGAGGATATGGCAATAGCAACTTTCGAAACTAAAAAACAAAGAGGAATAACAAAAACACAGAACAGAATGGCTAAGGACTGTGGGACCACTACTGAAGGTATAGTAAGGCACAAGGAGAATACTAGAAGGAACGGGAGAGGGAAAGGAACAGAAGCAATATTTGAAAGTACAGTTATCAAGAATGTCCCCCAAATGAATATCAGACACTAAACCACAGATCCAGGAAGCTCAAAGCATACCAAGCGGCACACATGCAAAATAAAAAATAAGCTACATGTAGACATATTCTATTCAGACTTCAGAAAATCAAAGATAAAGAGAAATCTTGAAAGAAGTCAGGGAACAAACACTTCACATACAGAGGAGCAAAGATAGGACTCACAACCTTCTTAGAAACCATGCAAGCAAGAAGAGCATAAGGAAAGATATTTAAAGTATTGGGAGAAATGACCCACCAACCTAGAACTCTATGCCTTGTGAAATGATCCTCCTAGAATAAAAGAGAAATAAAGATTTTTCTCAGGTAAACTGGAATTTGTTGCCAGACATGGTAAAAGAAGTTCCTCAGAGAGAAAGAAAATGACATAGGTCAGAAAATCTGACTTTCATAGATAAAGAGTGAACATCAAAGAATGAATAAGGAAACGTAAAATTAAAACTTGTATTATTTTTTCTTATTCTTAATTTAACTAACAGATAAGAGTTTGTTTAAAATAATAATAGCAACAATTTATTCAATTGTGTGTGCCTGTATGTGCATAAATATATTTGTCTATATATGTATGTTTATATATAAATAAAATCAATGACAGCAATAATGCAAGGGACAAGAGGGAGAAATTAGCAATATTTTGTTGTTATTATTAACATAAGATATTTGCACTAACCCGTGAAGCAGTATTTGAAAATGGACTTGGATTTGGTGTAAACATGGATTGCAAACCCCGGGGAAACCCCTTAAAGAAGTTAAAAAAGAAAGTTGAAGTAATATACTAAGAAAAGAAAGAAGATGAGTAAATATTCAGTTAAAACCATAAAAGGCAGGAATATTAATCTAATGATAGCAATACTCACCTTTAAGACAATTATCTGAATATTCCAATTAAGAGACAGAGAGTGAAAGAGTGAATTAAAAATCAGGACCCAATCATATGGTATCCAAAGGGTCTTGTTTTAAAATTAAACCTGAAGATATATGTAGGTGAAAAGCAAATGGCGGAGAAAGATGGTTTCATGGTGACACTCATTCAAAGAAAGCTGGGGGAGCTACACAGAGCAGACTTCAGAGCCAGGAAGGAGAGATGGGTAGACAATTTGAGGAGCCATGAAACTGTTCTGTGGTCAGCATGATGTGGCCACACATTCATCAAAACCCGTAGAACGCGCAACACCAAGAAGGAACCCTGACACAAGTGACAGACTTTGGGTGATAATGGCATGTCAGTGGAGGCTCATCACTGTAGCCAACGTACCCTCTGTGGGGGGCAGGGGATGTTGCTAGCGGGGGAGATTGTGCGTATATGGGGACAGGGTGCACCTAGGAACTCTGTACTTCCTGCTCAATTTGTTTTGTGAACTCAAAACTGCTCTAATGTTTTTAACTCCAAAAAATCAGCTACAAGTAAATGACTTGTCCAAGATCAACACAGCCAAAGGAAATATTTGCACTTCTATTTTTGCATCCAGTGTTTTCCCCATGACACCGGGCTCCGATGCATCTGCCAGTGTTTGTTTTTGTTTCTTATCCTGAAAAAGTAGGTGCATAAATTATATATGCATAAACATATCTGTGTATATACATATGTATGCTTACATATAAGTAAATGTCCCCTTCCTTTGTAGAAACCTGACGGGCTCTATCATGTGTGCACCATAATATCCCAGATGTTCCTCTAGTTACATCCTGATTAATACTATATATATTAGACTCGTCTGTGTTTCAGGATTTTCCCAAGGCCTCATCTTAAAATTTCAGGACTGTACAATCCAAGTACCTTTTTTCCTCTTCTCAGCATATCTAATATTTCTTTTCAGGTACACGTGTTCTTCAGAAGCTTCGAGCAGATCATTTCCATGCCAAGGGTGGTTCAGTGCCATAAATTTTAATTTCTTGATTATCTGTTTTAGCATAATCTGTATTTCATTAGTATTACTTATTTCTCCCCAGAGAAAACCACAGACATCTTGCATCTGTTTCTCATAGTCTGATTTAAATAATGACGATACACCAAACATACGAAGAAACAGTACAGTGTTTCAAAATTGTTTCTACCACAGTCTTATCGATTCAGACTCTTTTATTGAAATTAACATTCTATCTTTGATCATCTTAATTTATAGCAGGAGTAGTAGAATAAAAAATATTGTGAGTGGGTACTATTGCCTGCCTTTCAACGTCAGCGTCTACAGATGGTTCATCCTCCACCAGGAAGTCAGTTAACTTGAACATTTAGCAGTTTGGAAAGAGTTCACCAGCATTCTTTCAACTGAGTTATGAAAAATTAGACTAACCTGTAGCTTAAGGCAGAGGCCTCATTATGCCGAAATTTGAGATAAGGGGTTCAATGGAAAGCCCGCCATTTAACATTCTTCAGACCTAAACACAAAAGAAAGAAACTTGAAGTCATATTGGTATTTTTATTTAAGGAAACATGAAGTCAAACACATTTCGTATAATTCTCTTTGAGAATTAGGATTGGTACAATCTCCATGTGTGCTTTGAAAGTGCAGTTTGTAGGAATACGGAGAAAGGAGAGAGGAAAAATTTTTTTTTTTTTTTTTGAGTTGGAGTCTCACTCTGTCGCCCAGACTGGAGTGCAGTGGCCGCTTCGAGCTGCTGGGCTCCGGCGATCCTTCTGCCTCAGCCTTCCGAATAGCCGGAATTACAGGCAGGCGCTACCACGCCCGGCTGATTTTTTTTTTTTTTTTAATTTATTGTAGAGATGAGGTCTCGCTGCCCAGGCGGGTCTCGAACCCGCGGGCTCAGGCAATCCACTCACCTCAGCCTCCCAAAGGCGTGGGATTACAGGCTGAGCCACCGAGCCCGGCTAGGAAAATATTTTTTAAAAGAAAAGAAAGGCACTTGGTTTCCTTTCCTGTCTCCTCAGATGCCATTCATGTGGCCATAAAACATGGGCTTATGGAGCCATCTGAGGGACAGTATTAGGGGAAAGAAGATGAGCAGGAAAAGTCCTGATGATTGACCAGTGGCGAGTTTTTGAACCCCTGATTCATGAAACAAATCAGGAGAAGGTTACTAAGTTGCCTTCGTGACAGAGAGTAAGGGTGGTTGGTAGGTCTGGGCTTTGTTTTATCGGCTTGACTTGTTTTGTTAAGGTCTTGAATAAAGTGTCTCACCTAAGGTAGTAGCTCACCTGGAACTGAAATTAAAATTACAGAATGCCTGTTTTGAGGAAATGGTTACTAAGCTGGCATCCACAGCATGAGAAGCCAGTTGAAGGACAAGAGTAAAAGCAGAGAGAACAGCATCGCAAAGACCCCACAGCTACACAAAGATTTGAGGGAGAGAAAGGTCCGTGCAGCTGCAATACAGAGTCTGAACAGGAAAATCCCCAAGAGGTGTGATTGGGAATGTAAACAGAGACCCTCTTAGATAACACCTTGAAGGGCATTCCTGGGGGGATTGAATAATTTTCTTTGCACCATTAAAGGTCTTTCAGGGATGGGGGCTTACAACTCACATATTTGTAAAGTTTGCCTTTGTCTCTGTGGAATGGACAGGTGAGAACAGTGGTTCTCAGAGGAGGGGGATTTTGTCTCCCAGGGATCATGTAGCAATGCCTTCCACCAGGAGATATTTTTTGGTTGTCATAACAGCAGAGGGAGGGGAAGGGGCTGCTTGCATGTAGTGCACAGAGGCCAGGGATGTCATTGAACATTCTACAGCACACAGGACAGACCCCCTGCCCCCATCCACAAAAATAATTATCCTGTCGAAAGTGTCCACAGCGCTGAGGTTGAGAAACCCTGGATTCAAGGAGGCAACCAAAGATACGGGGAAATTAAGTGACTATTGAGAGATAAGAAATAATGGTGTGTTCCGGAGTTGTTGGTAGTAAAATGAACAGAAGTCAGTGGAATCGAGATGTAGTTTATAGAGAGCCTGATGGAAGTGGAGTTCTTTTCGTAATGGCAGGTTAGATTATTGAAGTCATAGATGAAGACTATGGACTTAGTCTGTTTGTATGTGCTGCTATAACAAAGTACCACAGACTGGATAATTTATAAACAACAAAAAATTATTTTCTCACAGTTCTGGAGGTTGGGAAGTCCGAGATCAATGTGCTGCCAGGTTCAGTGTCTGATGATGGCCCATTCTTCATAGATAGTACTGTCTAGATGTCCTCACATGACAAAGGGGCAGAAAGGGTTAAAGGAAATGAACCCTGTCCTTACATGCATAGCAGCAGAAGAGAGCAAACCCACTTCTTCAAGCCCTTTTCATAAGGGTCCTCATCCCATCCAGGAGGGCCCTGTCCTCACGACCTAATCACCTTCTAAATGCCACACCTACTATTGCTATTACTTTGGACACTAAGTTTCAACATAGGAATTTTGGGGAACACATTTCAGACCATAACAAACACCAATAAAGATGAAATAATTTTTAAAAGTTGCTTAAAAATAATAAAAGAGCTAACAAATAAGAGAGACATCAGTAGTCTAACATCCAAAATAAGGTAAACATTCAGAGACATGAGCTGAATTTTTGGCCATGTATTTGCCCATCCAGGAAAGGTGGCTCAGGGGTTGAGTTGTGTTTTAGCAGTCACAAGAGGTTTAGGAAATAAAAAATCAGTCCAAATTTTGGCAGGAGTAGGAACTCTGTTGAACCACCTCTACCTTGGCCTTACACCCTAAAGGCATCATGTAAGACAGGTGAACTGGAAGCAAAACAGCCTTTGCACAGATGGCACCCAGCTTCCAGTCATCTGGGTGACCCAGAAAATTTTCAGGCATGGAAATTGGATTAGGATCATCTTTAACTGCTAATGCACAGGTACTTGTCTGAGACAAATAAAAATTATCGCTAGAGAAAGAATATCCTCTACAAATTTTTTTTACAAGTGTGTGTTCAAGTCCAGACAAAACCTAATCAAGACATATGAGAAGACAAGGTCAGGAGATATGAAGGCCAATAACAATAAACCAATCAATCACAGAATATAATCAAGCATATTCAAGAAGATAAGATTTGGTTCTAATCATTTCAAGCAGGGACTCAGAAACTCTTACACAATGATAAAGCAGATACTAGAAAAAACCAAATAGAAATTCAATAATAAAAAAATATACCACCAACATCTAGAATTCAACGGATGGTTGACATAGTTGAAGGGATAATTCATGAAGTAGAAGAAAATATCCGGAATGAAACAGGGAAACACAAAGAGATGGAACATGCTGAGTAGAATAAGTGGTATACAGCAAGAGTTTAATATATATTTAATTGCAGTCTCAGGGAATAGGAAAGAGGTAACATGCATAGGCCACATTTGAAGAGAAAATGACCAGGAAATTTTTGAATCTGCTGAAAGATATCAATTCACAGATTCAAAAACCTCAAATAATACCAAGAGGATAAGTGAGAATACTTCACAGCTAGATAGATCCCTGGGCTCAGGTGATTCTTCCATCTCGGCCTTCCAAGTAGCTGGAACCATAGGTATGTACCTCCATGTCCAGCTAAGTTTTATGTACGTATGTATGTATGTACGTATTCATTTGTTTGTTTATTGTAGAGACGAGGTCTTGCCATGTTGCTCAAGCTGGTCTCAAACCCCTGAGCTCAGGTAATCCTCTCACCTCTGCCTCCCAAAGTGCTGGGATTATAGGAGTGAGCCACCATGCCCGGCTAAGATTTTTTTTAACTAAAAGAATGCCCAAGGAAGACTGTGTGTCACTCCTAAATGCTCTGTCACTCCTAAGTGCTCTCCTAACACAAAAACACTCATATTAGTATAGTCTTCAGTTTGCTTGCTATAGACTCAGCACTTAGAAAGTAAGAGTAATGTCTTTCATCTGTTATCCTCAGAACAGTGCCTGGCAAAGAGAATGTTCTTAATACATTTTCACTCAGTCCTTTGTATCACTTAGGACTAATATTTGGTTGCTAGGAACAAAGACTCAAAATATGAGTGAAAGAAACAAGACTCATGTTTATTGGATCTCATGTAGATGAAGTTTTCCAAGCTCACTTTTTCTTCTTCTCCATCTTTAGTGCTTGACTTCTATACGTAAAGTCAGCTTAACTACAGAGTGGCTACTGCGGCTCCAGCCATCACATCTGTATTCGGGGTAGGACAAGCAAAGAAGAAAGGCAAAGTGCTTGATCCTCTCAGTTGAGTTATCTCCCTTTAAAGTTGTTTCCTAGAAACAACAAACTCTATACCTATTCACAGTTGCAATTTCTACTGCCCTTACCAGTGTCCTGTCTTCTGTGATTTCCTTTGTTCTTCCAGTCTGAGACCTGTTCTACACCTCTCCCTCTCCCTAGCAGACAAGACTGAAGTCACTTCCTCTAAAGTAAGATAACATTTCTAGTGTTCTGAGGAAGAAAACAGAATGTGTTTTCCTCTATGTTGTCAATCGTGATTATGTTGTATAGTGCTATTATATTATAATCAAGTTATTAACTATTCAATGAGTTTCTCTGGCCTAAGCTTAGAACTCAAATACCATTTATGACTTGCTTAAACTAGAAAAGTGATTAATGATTATACACAATAACCCTAGAAACAGATTTCTGAAGTACAAGCATTTGTTAGGCAGTGAACAAATGAGTGAACAATGAGTTTTTGAGTATTCAGCTGCTTTTTACTTCTCCCACTTAATTATTTTTCTTGCTGTTCTCTTATTTGAATGTGTTTTTTTGTTTTGTTTTTACCCAAGAGCATAACTGGGTCCCCCTCAGGATGTAAAACTTCTTGTTTTTTCTCCTGAGACATAACGAGGAATGACTTGCTGGTGTCTTGAGTGTGGCATATGGTCCAAACTTAGTTTCCATGACAAGAACTCAGCAATTAGCTAAAGTGATACCTGTAACATAGGTGCATATTTCTAGTAAACCCAGTAGTGAGATTCTCTTTTAAAACCATACTCTGAATATTTCTTGACGTGAAAATTATATATTTTATCAAGTTATCTGATATAGAACCTTGTGGCTTCATTGTATTACTTTTTTTAACCTCTTCATTTTAGCACATTTTCAACTAGTAAAATTTCAGAGCAAACTCTGAAGACAGACAGTTAAAGACACACGACAAATGGTTTAAACTAGAATGTATGTAGCATTTTGTATGTACTCAATATGTTCGTCATTTTCCAAGCATAATACTGCATTAATCCTAAATACTTATAGAAATCACTGTGCTTTGGAATATAATTCTCCACTTTAGATGCTTCTCTGGTGTTGAGAACTTTGGTGTGTGTTTTTAAAAACATTTTTCAGTTATAAGTGTCAAGATTATTTGATTGTGTAGATGATGTAAATGTGACATACTAATTTTTTTTTTTTTTTTTTTTGAGTTGGAGTCTCATTCCATCGCCCAGGCTGGAATGCAGTGGCACATGTGCTCACAGCTACCCCAGCATCGACCTGCTGGGCTCTGGCAATTCTTCCGCCTCAGCCTTCCAAGTAGCCAGAACTACAGGCGTGCTCCACCATGCCCAGATAATTTTTTGATTTGTTGTAGAGATGAGGTCTCACCAAGTTGTTCGGACTGGTCTTGAACCCGTGGGCTCAGGCACTTCACTCGCCTCAGCCTCTCAAAGTGCTGAGATGACAGGCTGAGCCACCAAGCCCAGCCAATATGTTAATTTGTATTCTAAAAATGAATTAGAAATGAGGTCAAAATTTTTCTTAATATTTTCTTACAAAAATCGATGGAAATAGCATGGGGTTTTTTTAGTAGATAAATGTGGCTTTTAGTCTTTATTCTTTCAATTATTATCTAGATGATCCTAAATATGTTATCTAATTTTTCTGAGACTAAATTTTCTTACCTAAAAATTAGACAAAAAAATTTCATATTTCAAAGAGTCATGACAAGGATTAATAAATACTTTTATGAAAAAAAGTTCTAGTAGACGGTAGACACTCAAAGAATATTCATTTTTTCTCCTTTTTCCATGGGTATATTGTGATCTGCTTTATAAGAATTCCTTTCCTTCCCTAGTATTTGGAACAGGGTGAGACATACAGTTCATGTTTAGTAAAGTTTAGCTTAGTTGAAATGAAATAAAATAAAATATCTCACATAAATGCTAGAAATGTATTGAAGTTTTTTATTTATTCCTTCCGTCTCTAAATACTTCCATGTTTTTATTTAGGGCATGCTTTCTTATAATAGACTTTTGATTTTAAGACTGCCAGGTTTGGTTAATCGGCTGCCCTATGTGCCATACAAAAATCACTCTGTATCTCCATGACAATATTTAGTATATTCCTTTATACTTATCTCATATTGGTTGTCCCACTCCCTAGAGTCTGAGGCTCTTGAAAATATTTTTCATTTTTATATCCCTAGAACTTTTCAGAGGACCTGACACAGAGCAGATTCAATAAATATTTATTCAGTAAAATATGAGTGAAGGCTGGACATGGTGGCTCAGCCTGTCATCCTACACTTTGGGAGACGGAGCCTAGAGGATTGCCTGAGCCCAGGGGTTTGAGGCCAGCCCGGGTTACTTGGCAAGACCTCATCTCTACCATAAATCAAAAAATTATCTGGATGCTGTGGTGCATGCCTGTAGTTCCAGCTATTTGGAAGGATGAGGCAGAAGACTCACCTGAGCCCAGCAGGTCGAGGCTGGGGTGGCTGTGAGCATGCCACTGCACTCCAACCTAGGCTAGAGTGAGACTCCAACTCAAAAAAAAAAAGAGTGAATACTCTTCCAGACTTGAATTCAGCATTGTATATTTTGTAGACTCTCAATTCATTACATCAAACACTGAAGAAGAAAATTTGACACAAGGAGTTTTCTAAGTACTTTTTTGTGGTCCTCCTCTTCCTAAAAAAATAAAAACAATGAAGTTAGGAGGTTAACTTAATAGAAGTCTAGAGAAATGAGTATAGATTCCATCTCCTTTTGACCACAGAAATAACAGAATTTAGGCATTTAGTTACTAGGACAAACTCTTTAGAGTAATATAACAGAATCTGGAATCTTGCACATTCAGTCAAGTAATCGTCACCAAGGATGCCAAAAATACAAAATAGAGAAAGGATCGCTTCTTCAATAAGTGGTGTTGGGAAAACAATATCTACATGCAAAAGAATTAAATTGAACTCTTATATGCCATACACAAAATTTAACTCGAAATAGATTAAAGACTTAGCCAACATAAGACCCAAACTGTAAAACTCCTATGAAAAAATAGGGAAGAATTCCTTGATATTGATCTTAGCAACAAATGTTTGGATATGACACCAAAAGCACAGACAGCAAAAAACAAAAAGCATGGGATTACATCAAGCTAAACAATTTCTGCACATGAAGGAGGAAAACAATAAATGAAAAGTCAACCTATGGAATGGGGAAAAATATTTGCAAACCATATATCTGATAAGGGGTTAGCATCCAAAGTATGTAAAGAACTCATCCAACTCAATAACAAAAAAACGAATAACCTGACTTGACAATAGGCAAAGAACTTGAACAGACAGACATTTCTCTCAAGAAGGTATAAAAATGGCTAACAGGTACATGAAAAAACACTTATTATTAATAGTCAGTGAAATACAAACCAAAGCCACAATGAGCTATCATCACCTTATAACTTCTAGGATGGCTATTATTTTTTTTAAAAGAAATAACAAGTGTTGGTAGGGATATGAAGAAAATGAAACTCTGCTACACTGTTGATAGAGATGTAAATTGGTGCAATCATTATAGAAAGAGGTATGGAGACTTCTCAAAAAAATTGTAATTAGAACTGCTGTATGACCCAGTAATCTGACTTCTGGGTGTTTTTCCAAAGGAATTTTAATCAAGATCTCGAGGAGATATCTGCATTCCCATGTTCACTGCAGTATGGTCAAGATAAGGAAACCACTTAAATGTCCACTAATGAGTGAATGGATAAAGAAAACGTGGCATATGTATACAAAATGGAATATTGTTCAGCACTAAAAACGAAAGAAATCCTGCTGTTTGTGACAACGTGGCAGAACCCGGACAAAATTATGCTAAGTGAAAAAAGCCAGACACAGAAAGAAAAATTCTTTAAGGTCTCACTTATATGTGGATGCTTCAGTCACATCCATGGAAACAGAGAGTGGATTGGTGGTTGCTAGGGACCAAGGAGGGACAATTAGAGACGTGACGCTTCAGTTAAGCAAGATACGTTCTAAAGAGCTACAATACAGCACCGTGCCTACAGCTAACAATACTGTATTGTGTACTTCAATTTTCTAAGACAAACAGATAAATGTTAAGTGTTCTCACCACACAGACAAAAAGAATAGCAATAAAAGGCCTGAGAGAAAACTTTGAGAGGGGATATCTGTATTTATAGCCTTGATGGTGGTGACAGTTTCATGAGTGTATAACTTATCCCCAAACTCATCAAATTGTATACATTTCATATGTATAGATGGCTGCATGTCTAAAATGAATTCAAATAAATTTTTTTTTCCAGCTGGAGTCTCACTCTTGTTGCCCAGGCTAGAGTACAGTGACATGCTTACAGCCACCGCAGCCTCGACTTGCTGGGCTTAGGCGATCCTACCACCTCAGCCTTCCAAGTAGCTGGAACTACAGATGCACGCCACCACGCCCAGCTAGTTTTTGTGGTTTATTGGAAAGATGAGGTCTCACCAAGTTGCCCAGGCTGGTCTCGAATCCCTGGGCTCAGGCAATCCTCTCACCTCGGCCTCCCAAAGTGCTGGGATTACAGGCTGAGCCACCACGCCCAGCCTCAAATAATATTTTAATAAATAAACCAATAAATTTCAAAAGTGTGAGTGCAGAGTTTATAAAGTATATTTTCTAACCATAATAGAATTAAGTAACCATAGGATATTTGAAGAGATTCACATATTTAGACATTAAATAACACACTTCTAAATCAACCATGGCTCAAAAAAGTAATCAAAAGGAATTTTAAAATAGTGCAGACTGAATAATAATAAACTACAACATTTAAAAAATTATGAGATGCAACTAAAATAATGCTTATAGGCAAGCCTGTAGTTTTAGATGCTCATTTTAGGGGAAAAAAAAAAAAACCCTGAAATCATTGGCTCAAGTTTTCAATCATAAGAAGTGAAAAAAAGAAAAGAACTTTAATAAAAATCAAGTAGAAAAAGGAAACGCAAATTAAGGGCAAAAATCAATAAAATTGAAAACAAAGTACAAATCAATAAAGTTAAAAATTTAATCCTTGAAAATTTTTAAGAAAAAAACCTGATTCTATAAAGACTGATCATGAAATAAGTAACACAAAATACCAATATCAATAATAAAAAAGAAGACTTCATTTCAAAGGAAAAAAGGGAATATTAGTAACAACATTGTGTCAATACATTTGACATCAGATAAAATGGACAAATTATTTGAAATAAATAATTTAAAAGTAAACACAAGGTAAAGTGGAACATTTGAATAGTCATAGTCTATTCAAGAAAATAATCTGTTATCAAAATCTTCCCCAAACACACACACAGAAAAACAAACACAAACAATGAAAACACTTTCAGGATGGACCCAAATGTTTTCATTGGTAAATTTTATCAAATATTTAAGGAAGAAATAATGCTAATCTTATACAAACTCTTTCAGAAAATAGAGAAAGAAAGCAACAGTTCCCCATTTATTTTAGAAAGCAACAATAACCCTAACACTTGAATGGGACAAAAAGAAACAGAGAGAGAGAGAGAGAAAGGGAGAAGAAAAATAAAAATTGTAGGTCAAAGTGTCTCCTGAAAATACATGGGAAAAATATCTTAACAAAATATGAGGAAATCAAATAAAAGTATATAAAATGGTAATGCACCATGCACTAAGCCTAGTGGAAATTATTCCAGGAATGGAAGATTGATTTAACATTTGAAAATTAATAAATATAATACAGCAAATAATTGAATAAAGAAAAGATAATTATTCCAATATATGCAGGAAAAATTATTTGACTAAATTTCTCACCCTTTCATGATAAGAACTCTCAGAAAACTAATGAACAGAAAATGCTGGGTATGGTGGTTCCCACCTGTAATCCCAGCCATTTGGGAGGCTGAGGTGGGAAGATCACTTGAGGAGTTCTAGGTTGCAGTGAGGTATGATTGCACCACTACATGTCAGTCTAGGTGAGAGAGTGGAACTCTGTCTCCAAAATACAAAAACAAACAAACAAACAAACAAAATAGAGAACGTTCCCAGTCTGATAGAGGACATCTATTTTGAAGGTTACAGCTAACATCATACTGAATGAATGTTTCCCTCTAAAATTGAAAAAAATAAGAAAGAAACTCTGCTTTCACTTTTTTATTCAACATAATACTGGAAATTGTAGGAATAGATGAAGAAAACAAAGAATGAAGCTGCCTCTATATGCAGATGATATGACTGTTTACATTTAAAAAATAAACCAAAAAATGTGACTAGAACAAACAAGTATATTTAGCAAAACCTCAGATATGAGTTCAGTGTTTAAAACAATCAAATAAACACCTATATTATAACAACAAATACTTGAAAACAAAATTTTAAAACATGGCACAAAACTGTAAGTTAAGAATCAATTTAATAAAGACACAAAAACCTCTACAGTAAACATTAAGGAAATTAAAGAAGTCCCAAATAAGTGGGAAGATACACTATGTTCATGGATTTGTAGAATCAATAATGTTAAGATGCTAATTCTCCCCAAAGTAATAGGCATAATCAACATAATCCCTGTTAAAATCCTACAGGGCTTTTTTACAGAAATTTGCAAGCCAATACTAAAATTTATCTGAAAATGCAAAATATTTACAATAATCAAAACACTTTTGGAAAAGATTATCACTAGAGGACCTATACTGAAGACTTACATTACAGCATCAGTATTAAAGACCATGTCGTTTTGACATATTTGCATAAGGACAAAGAGATAAAGGGAACATAATAGAGAGTCCGACAATAGGCCCACACTTATGCAGTCAGCTAATTTTTGACAAAAGCTTCAAAGCAATTCAATGGAGAAAGGAAGTCCTTCAGTAAATTGTGCTGGAACAACTAACTGGTAGCCATATGGAAAAGATTAAACCACAACTGCTATTTCATACCATGCATAAAAATTAATTTGAGGTGAGTTATAGACACAAATGAAAAGGTAAGCCAGGTGTGGAGGCTCACGTCTGTTATTCCAGCACTTTGGGAGGTGGAGGTGAGACGATTGCCTGAGTCCAGGAGTTCGAGACCAATCTGGGCAACTAGGCAAGATCTGGTCTCTACAATACATCAGAAAATTAGCCAGTGTGGTGGCGCTCGCCAGTAGTTCCAGCTACTTGGAAGGCCGAGGTTGAAGAATCGCCTGAGCCCAGCATGTCGAGGCTGTGGTGGCCATGAGCGTGCCACCGCAAACCTGGCTTACCTCTAGCCTGGGCAACATAGTAAGACTCCAACTCAAAAAAAATAAATAAATAAATAAGGCAAAACTATACAGCTTTCAGAAGAAAGTGTAAAAGATTGTTTTTTACCTGGGGAGCAGACATAGATTTATTAGTCAAGATAATAACCAGTATCTGTAAACGAAAATATAAATAAATTCAACTACGTTGAAATTAAAAGTAGTTGCTGTTCAAAGTTCACTGTTTAAAGTACACAGGCAGCCCTCAGACTTGAAGAATCTATTTACAAAATGTATATTCTTAATATATGAAATACTTTTTATAGCCACTCAATAATAAAGGCAAACAACCCAATTTAAATATTGGACAAAAGACTTGAACAGACTATTCAAAAAGTGAAGCACATGAAAAAGGTACTCAGTATCATTAATCCTCAGAAATATGCAATTAAAATCACAACTCGATGCCACTCCACACCCACTAGAAGGGCCAAAAATAGAGCATGACTGTACCAATTACTTGCCAAACCAACGGCGAAAGGATGCAACTGGGACTCTCATACATTGATGGAAGGAAAGTAAGAAGGTCTGTTCATCCCGAAATCATTTCGGCAGTTGATTGTAAAGCTCGATACCTACCCTTGACCTAATAATCCCACTCCTTTCTTATCCAAGAGGCGTGAACGTATGCTCCAAAATCACTTGTATAAGAATATTCACAAAACAGAAAAACAACTCGAATCCACAAATTGGAGAAATCCTGGTCTATTCATATAAAACAGTGTAAAAAAAGGAGTGAATCACCAACACACACGACAGCAAGAACGAATCTCACAGATATGTTGACCAAATCAAGCCAGATACAAAAGTGTGTGCATCCTTACAACTCCACTTACATGCTGTTTATTCTTATGTCTGCATATATTTGCATATATTATAGAAGAGATACAGTTGATACAAGAATTTTAAAAAATAGCAGAAATGTAACTCCTTCAGGGGAAGGGTAGGAATTGTTTGGGAAGGTGCAGGAGGGAAATCTCTTAGGAGACTGAAATACTGTGTATCAAGAGAAAGATGTGGTTTCCCAGTGTATAATCAAGGATTGTTTATACCATTATCTAGTACATGTTTTTATCTTAAATTCATAATAAGTACACAAACCTTATAAGAATCATCTTTAGGACCTACTATGACATTTCAATACCTTATGCATAAGAATTACTCAGTGAATAATATCTGTACAAAGAAAATCACTCTTTTTTAAAAATTTTTTTTATTTAGAAGATCACTCTTATATGACCAAAGTTTGTCATAGGCAAGATAATTCAGAGATATTTTCAAATAACCAAACAAGCCAACAAACAAACCAAGTTCATGAGGTATAAAGAATATGGTGGCCAAAGAGTGAAGAATTTCAATTTTTTTTTGAATTGGAGTCTCACTCTGTCACCTAGGCTGGAGTGCAGTGGCACACTCACGGCCACTGCAGCTTCAACCTGCTGGGCTTAAGAGCCCTTTCTGCCTCAGTCTTCTAAGTAGCTGAAACTACAGACACAGGCCACCACATCCAGCTAATTTTTTTGTGTGATTTATTATAGAGACAAGGTCTCACCAAGTTGCCCAAGCTGGTCTCAAACTCCCAGATTCAGGCAATCCTCTCGCCAAGTTCTGGGATTACAGGCTGAGCCAACATGCCTGGTCTATATTTTTAAAAAATTAGTTTTTAATAGACAAAGTAAGATTATAGAACTAGGCTATAGAACAGTACAATGTGTGAATAAAACTAGACAAAAATGTCCCAACACCAATCAAAGCATCAGAATCCAATAGAAAAAAGTAATCCACTCTGATAATTTATAACAGGAGGATTTTGCTTTGCTTTTTGAGTCAGGTTCTCATTCTGTTCCCCAGGCTAGAGTACAGTGGCATGATCACGGCTCACCACAGCCTCGATCTCCTGGGTTCAAGTGATACGATACTCTCACCTCAGCCTCCTGAGTAGCTGGGACTACAGGTGCATGTCACCAGAACCAGCGAAAATTTTTTATTTTTGTAAAGACAGGGTCTCACTATGTTGCCCTGGCTGGTCTCAAACTCCTGGGCTCAAGCAAACCTCCTCCGTCAGCCTCCCAAAATGCTGGGATTACAGGCATGAATTGCTGTGCCCAGCCTAAAACAGAAAGATTTAATAAATGGATTACTTGAAGACAGAGAAACAGAAAAGCCAAAAGGGAAGAGGGAGGTCACCCAGAGATTAGCAGCCACCAGAAATGTCCCTTCCCCTGAGCCACAAAGGGAAAGGCCCATAGACAGGCCCCAGAGGGCTGACGCCTCTTGCTAAATGCTCGATCCACACAAGGGTTTATACAGTGGGAGCTGGGGCGACAGGAGATGAGCTGCTTGGGGACGTGCCACCCACACAGAGCGGGCTGGAAGACAAGTCCTGGGCTTCTCCCCGCCTCCCCCCCCCCCACCTCCAGCCGTGGCTCCCACTGGCCAAAGCCGCTGACACAGGTGCCTGGGTAACTCTGACTGCTGGGATTTCAGAATCCTGAGACCCAAGAAGAGGATTACGCCCAAGATAAAGCAGATCAGAAAAAAATAAACGTATGCTCTGGCACAAAGCCTCTACGTCAGTCTCCAAGCAACTCATTGAACCTGTTCCGTTCTTCAGTTTTGTGTCTGACGTGGTGGTCAGCACAGATGGTAACTTCTAAATGACGGCTTCTGGGCCTTCATCTCCTCTCTCTCACCAGTCGGAAGTGATTTGCAGTTGAGCAGATGATTCTGAAACCGCAGGGTCCCCCCCATCAGGCCTCTGCTAAGGCTCTGGGAAGGATTCTGGTGCTTTTTTTTTTTTTAATTTGCAATTGTAATTTTTCAAATAGAGAGAATCTCAGAAGTTGTATAAACTTTATGTCCTAGACATATAAAGCCTGAATTTGCCCCTTTCCCAATTGCTTGTCTCCCCCTAGATTTCAGAGTCCTTCTAAATGTCTCCCCTTCTAGTTCATTCAGTGAACCCAGGACCCTGGATTGCAAGGGCCTGGGAAGTCCTCATGCCACCTACTAAGGTGTACAAAAATATAATTTCCCTTATGGAGGCTTTCTTTACAATAGGAATCACAAAGGCAAATTCTTCTTGGGATCCAAGCAGGTGGTAAATGAATGAGTAAGGATGGATGGTAACCAGGTCCACCCCAGAGGCTCACGCCCAGGTAGACACGAGCAACTTGTCACTTGGCCCTGGTCAGTTGTGGCATGCAATTGAGTGTGCTGTGTCCAGACCTTTCTTTTTCTTTCCTTTCTCTTTTTTTTTTTTTTTTTTTTTTTACAAAAAAGAAAACAGAAATATGATTTCTTTGTTCTAAGCCAAACTGTGAAATCTTCTGATCTTTAAGTGTACCCTAAGAAAACTTGAATACACCATCAAGCAAAACACATCACACCCAGTGCAATATTGAACCTCTGGGCTGCCAGCTTACAGCATTTGTTTCACACAGGTGATATGCATAACTTGAGAAATGTGTAACAAGTCTTTCGAAGATACCCAATCCTATTGCCAAAGTCAAAATTGAGAGAAGAAAAAGGAGGATACTAGCTCAAGAAGTCTCGGTCCAAGGTAAAAAATAGGTTGATGGCTACTTATTATAATAAAAAAATAGATTCAACAAAATCAGTTGAATGCCAAGCACAGTGCTGGTGCTGGGATCTACCTGTAAGAGAGAGGGGAGGCTGACAGGGAACTAGGTGGAATACTGGTGATGATAAAACAAAGCTCACAGGTACTGTGATTCTACATGTCAGGCACTGTGCTCGGTGCTTTTGCCAATAAACCAGTCGGTCAACCAACATGTGTTAGGCCGGGCACTGTTCTTTGTGCTGAGATAAGGCACAAATGAATAAAACAGAGAGCCCTGCCTTCTAGAAACCCAGAGTCCCGGAGAGAAAGCTAGAAAAGAAACCTGTAAACAAAGAGATATATAAGATGACTTCAAGGGTTTTGTGACACAATAAAGGAAACAGGGTGATGGGATAAAGAAAGTCTGGAGTACAGGGGACAATGCTTGTTCAGGCTGGTCAGGGAAGGCCTCTCTGAGGACATGACTTTGAACCAAGACCTGACTCCTGAGGAGGCGACCAGGAAGCAAAATGTGTGAAATTCATTCCCAGCGGGAGAGCGAAGGCGGAAGTCCCCAAGAAGTTTCTGAATTTGGCATCACTGAAGGATGGAGATGAGGCCTCTGTGGCCAGAACGGGAGAAGAGCGGAAGAAGATGAACTCAGAGAGCAGGCGGGATCTGCCTGGCGTTGCGGACCACCACCACGTGTGTGGACATTCGTCCCTGTGTTCAAGGAGCCCACACTCCCAGCAGTGCCTGGTGAGCTTCAGCAAAGCCCATCAGCCAATCAGCGGATAATGGAGTGTGGCACATACACACTGTGGAACACTACCCAGTCATCAAGAAGACTGAAATGATATCTTTTGCAGCAACGTGAATGCAATTGGAGAAGATTTTCCTAAGTGAACTGACGCAGGAACAGAAAACCAAGCCCTGCTTGGTTCTCAGGTGTAATTGAGAGCTAAACTCCGGATCTGGAGATGCAAAGGCACGGAGAATGGTATGATGGATGCTGGAGACTCAAAAGGGGAGGGGGACGGGGAGGAGGGACGAAAAATCACCTCTTGGCTACCGTGTGCGCAGGTGGGGTCGTGGGTACACTTAAGGCCCAGACTTCTACACCACTACACAATGCCACCACGTAACCAAAAACTATGTGTGCACCCTAAAGCGACTGAAATAATAATAATCATTTTCATCATCATCACCCTGGCCGGTTTGTGGAAATGGCAGATACGTTGATGTGAAGGCTAAACTGACAGTGGGCAGGGCTCAAGTGCAGCAGTGCTGTTGGCGAGACATGGGCCCGTTGCATATTTATGTATTGTTAATGGACTGGACGTACAGTCTACAAGCAAACCCTCAAAAAAGATGCTGTCTGTCTTGGTTAGAAGCTGATGGGAGCTGTCCAGGTCACCCACACTGACATCAATTCCATTGCTTTCATCTACTAAGCACTCACCCTTGACCACCTGCCTTCGTGTTAGGGCCATGACTCTCCATCATCCCTAAGGCCCATGACTCTCCATTATTCCTAAGGGATTCTCTATCATCCCTAAGGCCCATGACTCTCTGTTATTCCTAAGGGATTCCCTGTCATCCCTAAGGTCATGATTCTACATTATCCCTAAGGGATTCTCCATCACCCCTAAGGCCCATGACTCTCCATTATCCCTAAGGGATTCTGCGTCATCCCTAGGCCCATGACTCTCCATCATCCCTAAGGCCTATAACTATAACCATGAGGCCATTTATGGGGTCAGTAAGTTCAGCATGTCTCTTCATCAGGTGGTCTGGAAGTATTTCCATATGGCAACAGCTGGTACAGCCACATCAAGTCATGCCAGCTGAGTATCGGCCTTAGACTAAGAAGTTTGGGATCTATCCTCTTTGACACAGGACATCGGTGAAAACTTCTGGCCAGAGGACTTACATATTCAAAGTAGGGCTTCCAGCAGGTGAAGTGGCAGCTGTGTGCAGGATAAGTTATACAGTGGAGGGAGACACGGGGGGAGGGGGGTCCATTAGCAGATTCTTCCAGAAGAGGCTCAGAATAAGGTAAGAACACGTGAATTCCCAAAAGGGTGTTGCTGTGACAGTTAGACCCTGCCTTGGAAGATAGTGTAATCCTTTTCCACTCCCCAAATTGCTTTGTGGGAACTTTGTTTTTTTACTGAGGGTACCAAGTGGATATATCACTGTCACCTCCATGTCCTGCAGCTACATGATAAAATTATCATGCCTGCTTCCTCTTTCTTGAAGAAATGATCTTTAGAATAGGCTCGATTTGGAGTAGCGACCTAAGGTGACTTGATACTTCTCTGTGACTCTTTCTTTCACGTGTTGGTTCACCTGGGAGACAGAGAGAGATTCACATCTGATTTGAAAAGTATTCCAAAATCCTCAAAAAAAATGTGAAATGTATCTTTGCTTATTTGTGAATGCCAGAATAGACAGCAAAATTGAGAGGGAACAAAATACAGTTGACCAACCGGCGAATCTACCCAAAGGGTGTATAGATAATCATTGTTCTATTTTGTAATTTTTCTGTAGTTTTGAAATATTTCAAAATAAAAAATCAAGGGCAAGGAAATAATCTCCTAGTTTTTTCATTGTTCTTTCTGGGCCTTGTTCTTTTGCAGTGCTCATTTTAATGAGTCACTTTGTCTTCATTCTTGGAAAGGTCTCTATCCGGTTCAATGATAAAGTGAACCCCATCTGTCCAAATCAAGGGGCCAAGGTCCAAAGTATTCCCCAGTGTCAGTGGTCTTTTTCCTCCCTCCTTTAATCTCCCTGTTATTATCTAGGCAAGAGCCCCTTTTACGGCTGTAGAGTTCCCAAGGAGGAAAAACCACCTATACTTTTATTTACCGTTCAATTGCTATCTGGACTGGCGCAGAAAACACTCACCCCAATCACTGAATATTCTGAATTATCTATTTATGATTTGTTTGCTTGAGTTTATGATAATTTTGAAAGTGCTATGCTGAACATATCTGATATATGTTTCATATGACATATGAAAGGGTGTCAGAAGACACTTTAAATTCTATTTATTTTTCAGTCCATCACTTCAAATTACAATCGTGAAGAAAAAAAAAATGTTCAAATCATCATAGCTTCTGTAAGCTTGAACAAATTTCAGTGCAATTCCAGCTATTGTTAGAAGTCCAAAAATAACATTTTTTGCCTTGTGGTTTATTCTGATCTTAAAATCTTGGATTGGACTGTATAAAGTCGACATTTTGTAGATCAAAAACATTCAAACATTGACAGTTTTATAGGATTCATTCTATTAAAATCAACACATTTCTTGTAATGTCGACATCAGATAAAAATAAGATTCATAGAGCCTATTATATATTATTTTCTCCCTGATGAAATCTCACAGCTTACAGAAACATGGAGACTTACACTTTGTACAATCTCAGAACATGTGCCCATGCAGTTTGCCAGGATAAATAGAGACCGTCATATAAACTTCAAAATGATATAATTCTGTATGTAGCATCCAGCTCACTGTTATTTTGTTTCATTATTTCTAGGCTGATAGTATTGGGAGAAGAGAAATGGTTGATTAAGACTAGTAGGGGTTTCTTGCATCACTTAGTGACCTGTAACATTCTAGAACCATTTGACGCCTTTCTGGTAGATTCCCGTGGTTGTCGTCAAAGAGTGTCAGTTCTTTCTCTGTCAGATGAAATCCCCACTGAGGAGGTTGGAAGTTCACTAAGTAGAATCCATCTCTTGGGCAGCCTACATCTTTTCCTTTCATTTCTTCCTGAATTACAGCTTCCGATAACCTCTGACAGGTGAAAAACCACACACTGAATTCTCTTACTCTCTCTTTTTAACAAGTGGATATTTTCAATTTAGCATGTATCATACTTAAATGCCAAATCCTGAACGCACCTTATGACGCCATAGAGCATAGATTATCCTAACTGCTCTGGTAAGTGCTATAAAAAAAAGAAAGTCTGTGAATAATTCTCATAATTTGGCCCGCTTACAACACTGGAATATCTTTTTCTTGACATCTAAAATGTATTTTTCCCCTCAGATGATTAGTGTTTCCCTTGGATATTTCTCGTTAATATCCTTAAATATTGTAGTCCTGAGAACTGCAGGTTTTCTAGAAGCAGCACATTACATAGCTTTTCTTTTGGAACCAAACTCTGTTAAAAGAACATAAAATATCAGAGCTTTGGTACAACATAGCAGCTCTTTCTTTTACCATTTCAAAATGATACTGTCAAAACAAAGAAGTAACTGAGATTTACACTCGTTTACTTGTTTAATTCACATAATAGTTTTCCATTCCAGGTGCTTCAAAAGCTCAGTATTCTGGTCAATAAAGATTTTTGTTTTCTTTTTTTGGCAGAAAATGCATTCACTTCCTAATGTTGCCTAAGTACCCCAGTAGTCAAATTAGCAAAGGAGAAAACAGACTGGAACAAAAAGTCAATGACAGAAGCAGAGGCATGAAGAAGAAATATTATAATAAGGCAGCAAGAAGTTACAGGCTATGATCAGGAAGCTGCTGGAGAAATCCCTGTGCCCAGGGTACATGTCCAGAACTGACCGCGTCCAGTACTGACTGGTGTTCAGTACTGCTGGCAGGTAGCACGGTGTGGACGCTGAACTCTCAGAGGTTGGTGTCACACTGCCTGGGTCCAAATTCTGGATGCCACTGGATAATCTTAGATAAAGCATCTGTCCTTGGTGCCCAGAACTCCCTCGCACATACAAATAAACACAATCATAATCCTTGACAACAACTTTAGAAATGAATGCTGAAGAATTAATGATATGGACTCAGAGGAAGCCAAACTTAAAAGCTAATGGGATGACTTAATGACTGAGGGGTGATTATCAATCGTATCATAGTACTTCCTCACAAAGGTGCATGGTGCCTTAGTGACAAGATGGCATACTTTAGCACAGGTAGGGGAGGGGCTTCCTTCTAGCAGTGCGACCTTGGACAACTCATTTAATCTTCCTGAGCCTCAGTTTCCTGACCTTTACTGTAGGAATAACATCTCCTTTGCGTGATTGTTATAGAATAAGCAATAATGCGGTATGATGCCTACCCTGGGCACTCAGTTATAATGGCAGCCCTCATTTTTCTCCAGGGAGGGAGGCATCTATGTGATACAGCAAGACCAGAATATCAGAAAATTTAACACACAACAGAATTAACCCAACGAAACCTCTCACTTGCTTTGAGAGCCAAATCAGAAAGCTTTTGGCATAACATGATACATGTACTCAAAGTTTCTTTTTGAGTTGGAGTCTCACTCTGTCGCCCAGGCTAGGGGACAGTGGCCGAGTATGGTAGCACGTGCCTGTAGTTCCAGCTACTTGGAACACTGCAACTTGGACCTACAGGACTCAGGTGATCCTTCCGCCTCAGTGTTCCAAGTAGCTGGAACTACAGGCACGTGCTACCATACTCGGCTAATTTTTTTGGTTTATGATAGTGATGAGATCGCACCAAGTTGCCCAGGCTGGTCTTGAACCCCTGGGCTCAGGTAATCCTCTCATCTTGGTCTCAGTACTGGGATTTCAGGCTTGAACCACTGCGCCCAGACTTCAAAATTTCTTTGAGTCACCCTGCATTATATTTTATTGTCTTAGACTTTTTTTTAATGAGCAAATACTTTTTACTTGGTTTTTTACCAACAACAGAAGATAAGATATCCCATGGCAAGGAAAAATATAGTCTTTATAAACCAATTGCACCATTTCTTTTTTAAAAACTTTTTTTCATTAAATTATTTTTTTCTTTAAACTACCCACAGCTAAAGCCCTCTTACGTTCCTTACTATTGAGCCCTACCATACCTCCTACACGGGGTTCTTGTGGCAGACTGAATCAGGTACATTTGTACTCAGAAGACAGACACCTTTCATTAACAAGCAAGAACAAGAACTGAATTTCAGAGAAGTGAGGCAAGTTGCTTATGAAGCTAGTTAAATATACTGCTAGAATTTATGACGTATTTGTGTGTGTGTGTGCGCACGCATGCACCAAGTACTAAGCTAAGTACTTTACAAGCATTATCTCATTTAATTCCCAAACTCTCCCCAGGGACAAATATTATCACTATCTTTATTTTATAGATGAGAAAACTAAGTCTCAGATTGCATTGTCCAAAAAGTAGCCATTAGCCACCTGTGGTTATTTACATTTTAATTTAATTTAATTGAAATGCAGTTTAAAATTTAGTCTCTCAGCTGCATGGGCCCAATTTCGAGTGCTCAGCAGTGGTGACTGTATTGCTCACCTGAAATTACAGAACATAGAACATCATTACAGAAAGGTCTATGAACGCTGCCTTAGGGTTTCAGTAATCATCAAAGTTCTCAAAGTCAATGCATGAATTCAGGCCTAGGAGACCGACTTTTGGATTTGTCCTCTTACCCAAGCCAGAACCAAGGCTTCCCAATATCTACATCAGTGCTCTTTCATTGTCCAAAATTTCTCCCTAGGGATATGATTGCCTTGGTGAACTATGACTATAATTCTAATTGCTTCATGGTGACATCACAGTGATAGTCATAAAATTTTCCAAACTTCAGGATTTACGCATCACTTCATGATCTGGGGTTCATCTACACCCAGACGGTAGTAGTATTCACTTAATTTTTAAAATGTATTCACATTTTAATTTAAATGTATGTATTAAAAATGTTTATATGGCTATATGGATGACAAATTTCTCTCATTTGCCTTATATTTAAATGTATAAACCTAAATGCAATGAACATAAAATATTTTATAATGTTCTAGCCAGACAAGAAGGGATTTTCATTTCTCTATGAGATTTGTTACATTGGTGTTACACATAGACTAGTACCAAACAGATAGCTTTACTTATCTGGTTCCCAATCACTGAAAGAGATCCAGAGAGGAAGCGCATTTCTCCCAACGCCGTGCAATGCTCTTCATGGCTACATCTGTAGAACCACCTAAAATCTCCTCTGGGCCCACCAGGAGCTTGTAACACACTTTAGGAAATCTGCACCAAACAGGGAAAAAACAAAACAGGATATAAGAAAGGACAGATATAACTGTGTGCAAAAACTCTGTCATCCAGACAATGGGTGATCTACAAAGGAAATGACTTTCAAGGAATAGCTTCATGGAAGGATGGAGAAATGGGCTACAGAAGTGGAATAAAATGGAAAAGACTGTTTGGGCCAAAGGAACAGGAAATGCCGTAAAGTAGGAAGGCATCAGAAATCTAGAGGACTGTCGGCGTGACTAGAACTGTGAGGACACCTTGGAGAATGCTGGGAAGCACAACTAAGTAAATTTGACGAGGCTCCATTAGAAGAATTTTAGGTTAACACAACCCGAGAAGTCAGATCAGTCCAGAGGAGTGGTCGCAACTTTCACACAAAAAGAATGGGACAGGAGCTGCCGTTTCAATACCATTAAGGAAACAAAGAGCAATGCTGAGCTGGATTACACCATAGGACCGGAACATTCCAGACTTAACCAACTGTAAGTTGAAATTTTGTCTCTTTTGCATTAATAGTTCAATATTCCTCCACAATCCAAATCCAATTCACGTGGCCTAACTAAGTCCACCCTCCTAAAGAATTTTCTCCCCCAAATATATCTCTGAAGATTCTCAGAGCACTTATGTGTCATGACTATTCCACCAGTCCCATGTCTGGGTGCTCATCTCAGGGCTGGTTATAGCACCAAACCATAGTCACTGCCAGTGGGTTGCTTGATGTATGGAAATCCAGTGCCATGGGCTTTTCATGTTCACAACTGGTACCCTGGAAAAATGAATATATACCTTCTGTTTAAGGACACTCAGATTTAGGCATTTAAAAAATTATTTCTGTTTTGTAGACCTGGACAAGTAATTAGACAAGTAATTCTACAAAAAAGACACCTGCACATGCATGTTTATTGCCACACTATTCACAATAGCAAAAACAAGAAATCAACCCTACTGCCCATCAAAAGTCGACTGGATAAAGAAAATGTGAGAGTGTTTTTTAGAGCCAAATTAGCTGACAGGGTTCTGGAGCTTTACTGTTTGGGTTCAAGTAGCAGTCTAGCCATTCAACTTTACTCCTTTCTTATTTAAGATGGTTTACTAATAATGTTACCAATCTCATAGGGTTGCTGTTAGTATTAACTAAAATAAATCATGGAAAGTATTCATAGGGTGCCTGATTCAATTCATGCCAGATGTTCCTATTATTAACTCAAATTATTATAGTTCATTTAAGTCACTCACACTCAAGCAAGCGCACACACACACACATGTCCTGCAGAAGGCTCACATCCCAGTGGAGTGACTGGCTTGGCATATTTCCCAGGAAGGCCCGTATTCTTAACCCAGACATGTCATCACCACCCTCTGATACTTGAGCCTTGGTGCCTGCTCTGGCTTGTCAAGTCTGACTCCTTTATCTAATTATTGTCTCCTCACACCCAGACGCCCAGACACACTTCCTATGTAGATCATCCTTGGCCTCCAATGTGCCAAGCTCTTTCTCACCTCAGGCTATTTACACCTGTTAAATTCTTCTTCCCTTCGTGGTACTCCCCCTACTGTGGCTAATTTTACTCAATCTTCAGGTCTTGTAAAAACCTTCCCTAAACTCCAAACTACATGAGTCATCCATCTATCTATCTATCTATCTATCTATCTATCTATCTATCTATCTATCTATCTATCACCTACTTACCTACCAATTATCTATTCTGTCTTCATGAAGTCCTACTTAAGAAATCCATAGACAGCCGGGCTCGGTGGCTCAGCCTGTAATCCCGCGCCTTTGGGAGGCTGAGGCGAGTGGATTGCCTGAGCCCACGGGTTCGAGACCCGCCTGGGCAGCGAGATCTCATCTCTACAATGAATCAAAAAAAATCAGCCGGGCGTGGTAGCGCATGCCCGTAATTCCGGCTACTTGGAAGGCTGAGGCAGAAGGATCGCCAGAGCCCAGTAGGTTGAGGCTGCGGTGGCCGGGAGCGGCCACTGCACTCCAGTCTGGGCGACAGAGTGAGACTCCAACTCAAAAAAAAAAAAGAAATCCATAGACATAAAATTTTGTCCTGGAGCAAAGCCAAGTCTACTCCGTTCCCGAACATTTGAAGACAGAAGCAGTTAGAAGCAATCATTTTCATCTTAATCACCTTGTTTTTCTTTTTGTTAGTGCTCTTGTCCTTACTACATTCAGGCTTAATTTTGAGGCATTCTATGAGCATTATTAATCTCATTATGTCTAACGAATGTACAAGCAGAGGGGATGATGAAAATTCTTAACTAGTAGCATAAGAGTATGATGGAAACAAAGTGAAGTCTAATATTTATTGATACGTATACCAGGGGTGCCAAAAAAAGTATGTGCATTCTAAGAGACATTATCTAGATATTACTTTTAGTTTGCCATAATCAGAAGTGTCTGGATGTTGTTGATGGCAACCACTTTGAGCACCTCTTGCAATTGCAAAAGTCCCTTGTATTCATCTTTTACGATAGGAATATATTGAACACTACTATTTTAATACCTTTTTTCCTTTCTTAAAATGTGTATACATTTTTGGCACCCTGTGTTCATCACTTGTGTGGCATCATTTTAGACTTTGGAACAAATAGACTTATGGATAGTCTTTGTAAACTTTCCTCATTTGTATTCAGAAAAGCTTCTGCGTTTGGTTTTGTTATATGTTGAGCTCTCCCTATCTCCCTGTCCTCTAAGATCCATGAGGTTAAGAATCAATTCTGTTTTAGTCAACACAGTAGCACAGAGTGTCTCAAATTGTAATGACTTCTGATAGTAACTACTTGGAGTTAGGCCAACTTCACAGAAGAAGAGCACAGTTACTCTGGAGACCGTCCTCACTTCGGACACTAGACACAAGTTTGAGGATTTTCGGACCACCCTCATTTCTGACTAGCCAGCTCCAAATGTCAAAATTCCCATCACCCATTCAAGTTTGAAAATTCACTAGAACAACTCATGGGACTCAGGAATGCATTATACTTAAAAATTACAGTTTCATTCTAGAGAAAGAATACAAATCAGAACCAGTCAAAAAGAGAGGCCCCAAGGGCTATGTCTGAGAGGGGCCCAAGCGTGAAGCTTCCTTGACCTTAGAAGACACAGAGACTTGTCAGCCAGGGAAGCTCGCCTGAACTTCAGTGCCCAGGGCTGACACTGGAGTTTCATTATGTAGGCACAAACCATTGAATGACTGCACATTTTACTCAATCTCCAGCCCCAGTCCCCTTCCAAGAGGTCAGGCTTATAGCATGTAGCTCAAAGATACAAAATCTAACCACGTAGTTTTTCTCCCATGGCCAGTCTCCATCCTGGTCTTTTTATTAGCATAAATTATGCAGGGGCCCCATCGTAAGTCACCTTGTTAAAACAAACTATCAGGCAAGGTCTGAGGGGGTCCACCATGAATAACAAAGATACTTTTATCACCAGGGCAAATTCAGGGGTTTGGAGGTTACCGTCCAGAAACCAGAGAAAAGACCAGCCAAACTCTGTATTATACAGTGACTGCACACTGGATGCAATGAATACTTGTTGGGTAAATAACCCACTGGAAAGTCAGGTTGGGTTAAACTGGAAATTGTTAGGATTATGTCAAGTAGAAAGTTTAAGAGAAAGTATGTGATTAAATCTAGGTGACTGTATGTAAAACCTTTTCAGATGTTAATTGATTGAAGAATTCATCTATCACTAGGAGTTGAAGTTTTATAGATTACTCTGTTAAGATGTTTGTTGGCGACCAGAAGGTAGAAGTTGTTGGATATAGAGAAACAAACATGTTTGCAGCATGATTGGAGGGTACCAGTGGACTAACAGATTTAGGAGAGATTACTATTGATTGATGAGACAAGGGTGAGCTGGCCTTATGGGTGACTGAGTTCACAAACACTCCTGATGGTCAAACACAAGTCCCAGAGAGGAGGCAGAGGTGATTCACTCAAGAAGATGGCCTTGAATGTCCCTTCTAAATCAACAATCCACTCTTTGGCTCTGTGGAAATACATTTTTCTAAGTTTGCTACTTTAGGTAGCTGGTTCTCAACTGGGGGTAATTTTGCCCCCAAGGGGACAATTGGCAGTGTCTAGAGACATTTTTTGTCAAGACTAGAGTTATGATCCTCAAAAGAGTAAATATAAAATTACCCAAAGACCCAGAAACTTCCCTTCTCGGTACGTACCCAAAGGAGTTGACAGAAGGAACTCAAGGAGATATTTGTGTACCCGTGTTCATAGCAGTGTTATCCACAGTAGCCAAAAGGTGGAAGTTGTCCAGGAGCCCATTGGCAGATGAATGGATAAACACAATGGGTGCTATTCATATGATGGAATGGTGTTCACTCATAAAAACGAAGGAAGTCCTGACACATGCTACAACATGATTGGGTCTTGAAGACATTATGCTCAGTGAATAAACCAGTTACCAAAGGACAGACACTGTACCATTCCACTTACATGCACTACCTAGGGTAGTCAAATCCATAGTGACAGAAAGTAAGATGGCTGTCATATGACCTGAGGGCAGCAGAGAATGAGAAGTTATGGTTTGGTGGGCCTGGAGCTTTATTTGAGAAGGTGAAAAGATTCTGGAGGCCGCATGCAGAGGTTCAAAACATCATCCCAGCACTTTGGGAGGCCGAGGTGAGTGGACTGCCTGAACCCACGGGGTTGAGAACAGCCTGGGCAACTTGGCGAGCCCTCATCTCTACAATAAATGAAAAAATTAGCCGGGCATAGTAGCATGTGCCTGTAGTTCCAGCTACTTGGAAGGCTGAGATGGAAGGATCGCCGGAGCCCAGCAGGTCGACACTGGGGTGGCCGGGAGCGTGCCACTGCAGTCCAAACTGGGCAGCAGAGTGAGACTCCAACTCAAAAAAAAAAAAAGTTTCTGGAGACAAACGTTGGTGATGGTTGCACAGCAATATGAATGCACTAATGCCACCAAACTGACCACTAAAAATATTATTAAAAAGGAAATTTGTACATATATATATATATATATATATATATATATATATATATATAACCACAATTTAATAGAAATGACTGGAGATGCAAGTAGCAGCTATTGGGTGGAGATCAGAAATGCTACTAAATACCCTACAATACATAGTCCAGCTCCTACAACAAAGAATTTTTAGTGGTGCTGAGGTTGAGAAATCTTGCTTTTACAGAATAGCGAGAGAACAGTAAGAGACTATGCAATGATATTGGTCTTTTCACTTTTAAGTTGTTTTTCCACATTCAAGCCACCTTGCTGATTTTGTGTCTGATTTCTCTAGCCGAATCATGCTAAGAACAAACAAACAAAACAACAGTAGTAGCAGAAAAAGAAAGAAGAAAAACAATCACTATGCTTCCAAACAACATTTTGGAATTCCTAGTTTCTGATACACACACACACACATACACACACACAAATATATCTATGAGAGATATATATTCTATAATTATAAGGTATATAATATATATGACTAAATGAGACTCATAAGCTCATTGGGGTGGGCAGACACTGGACACTGCCAGGGGAGGATGGGAGGGAGGAGGGAGGGGCATGTGGTAACACACTGGGTACCTGATCCACTATCAGAGAGGGGGCCAGCTCGAAGCTCATACTTCACCTGTATGCAACTTTTTTTTTTTTTGAGTTGGAGTCTCGCCCCATCTCCCAGGCTGGAATGCAGTGGCATGCTCATGACCACCCCAGCCTCGATCCTTCCTCCTCAGCCTTCCAAGTAACTGGAACTACAGGCGCGCGCTACCACGCCCAGCTAATTTTTTTGTTAATTTTTTGTAGAGATGAGGTCTCACGACGCTGCCCAGGCTAGTCTAGAATCTGTGGACTCAGGCAATCCACTTGCCTCAGCCTCCCAAAGTGCTGGGATTATAGACTTGAGCCACCGCGCCTGGCTGCTTTCAACTTTCTTACGTGGTAAGTTCTCTCTTATACCCCACAATTCTAAAATTTAAAAAAAACACTCTCAAGGTCGATACAAATTTTTCATATTTTGTTGCATTCCCAAGTCTATCCCACTCATGTTCAAAGAAATGACAATAAACTTTCTTAGCAGGGATGTATTGTTTCAGTACATATTGTATCTAAACATGTGTAATCTGGTTGAAATTGTGGGGAAAGTTATGTGTCTTTTCCAGGTGTCTCTGCTACAGAAAAGAAGTCATCCTGGTCTTTAGTTCTCTTGTTTAATATCATAGAGAAATCTCACTGATGAAGAATCATTTTTCCACTGCATGTTACTTGGTTTTTTTTGAGTTGGAGTCTCACTTGGTCGCCCAGACTGGAGTGGAGTGGCCACTCCCGGCCACCGCAGCCTCGCCTGCTGGGCTCCGGAGATCCTTC
>NW_007247393.1:1167456-1181873 GCF_000164805.1 Carlito syrichta
GAGATGAGCTCTGGCTGCCCAGGTGGGTCTCGAATCCGCGGGCTCAGGTAATCCACTCATCTCAGCCTCCCAAAGGCGCGGGATGACAGGCTGAGCCACTGAGCCCAGCTGCATATTACTTTTAAAAGAAAATCAGCCTGGCTCGGTGGCTCAGCCTGTAATCCCAGCACTTTGGGACTCCAAGGCGAGTGGATTGCCTGAGCCCGCGGGTTCGAGACTCACCCAGGCAACCTGGTGAGATTGTCTCTACAATAAACCTAAAATTAGCTGGGCATGGCAGCATGCGCCTGTGGTTCCAGCTTCTTAGAAGGCTGAGGCAGAAAGATCGTCAGAGCCCAGCAGTGTGAGGCTGCAGTGGCCGGGTGCGTGCCACTGCATTCCAGTCTGAGTGATAGAGTGAGACTCCGACTCAAAAAAAGAAAAAAAAAGAAAATCATATCTCATTAAATAACTAAAGCAAATTAAAACCCAAATGAATGATAGTAAGGAAAAATTATTCTTTGCATTTTCTATCCATGAGGACATTGGATCAATGGCCTTTCAATTCAGTCAAATACTATAAACCTCTGATCCTATCCAACAACCAATGGGTCCTACTATTTTCAAAAATTGAGCAACTTATTTGACTGAAAATGATGGAGGTGATTGTATATGTATGTGCTGGGCCGTGGCATTTGATATGAGTTCAAAACAAATGAATAAGGACTCGAGTTTGAGAAACAATGGCTTTGGGAAATTTTTGAGTATTTTATCAATGTATTGGTTATTTATTCCTCTACCTTGTTCCAGAAGAGGTTTAAGGCAGCTCTGTGTATTTTCATAATCTACAGACTCTTGTCTTACGTGTGTGAATATTTCATAGACTGGGTGCTAAACACTAAATTATTAACAATCATTTAAAAGAAAAAAAGAAAGAAATAGAGCAGCCACCCAGTGAATTACTCTCTTTTGAAGACTATTTGCAGACAAGATGTACATTTTACTTGCAGTTTATTTGTATTCAAGGATACCATGAGTATAGCAAATGGCTTCTGAGTGGGCTCTTACTGGTTTTTAACTTTCTGGCATCCATTTGCCCTTCTGAAAACACTCCAATTTCTTTTTGGAGAATTCCTTTTCCTCCATGTTATGGTCATGGTAGGGATATAAATACAGGTCTACGAAGCCATGCCTTCCTGTTGGGGAGTCCTCAGAGCTGCTGGAGGCTCTTTTCTACATAACCTTTTTTTGCATCACTCAGGTCCAGGTAGGAGGCAGACTTATGGCCTCCATTTGTGCATGGATGTTCTCCGGGATTTTGAATTCTTTTTTAATACATTTCCACTTCATTGTCTGACTTAGGGCAATTAGGGCAAATGTCACTTCCTCAGAGCAGTCTTTTCAAACCCATCTCTAATGATTTCTTTCCTTTTTTTATTTTTTATATTTTTATTTCAAAGACGTGGGGTACAATTCAGGGTTAGGTATACGAATGTTGGTTATGCAGGTACCCTTGTTGATGAGCTATGTTCCTTCCTCTCCTGGCAGTTTCCCTCAACTGTCAAACCCAACCCCCGTCCCTGGTCAATTTCCCACTCTGCCAATCCCTTTCTTATGGTATTATGATACTTGTTCAAGGTCCGCTCATGAATGAGAACATGTGGAACTCTGTTCTTTGTTTCTGTGATAGGTCACTGAGTAGGATCGACTCAAAAGCCATCCAAGTTGCCGGGACTTTGAATCTTAAGCAAGTGTCTGGAGTGGCTGTGCCGCAAAGACACTGCTCATGCCATGAGACATTTCTCTAGTTCTTAATATCTCATCCTTCCTTCAACCTTGCTTCCTGCCCCAAGTGTTCCAATTGCTGTGGTTGTGTGACAAACCACCCCCAGCTCAGTGGTTTAAAACAACAATCACAACATCTCTGCCCAAGACTCTGATGTCAGGGGTGGGGTTTAGCTGGGACAGCTCATCGGTGACGCTTGTAATCGTTTTTCACATAAGGTGACTCCAAGTCAGGAACTCGAAGATTTGCTCATGTCTGGCAATTGGTCAGGGAAGATTGGAACCAACAATGACCAGAAGAGATGGGGCTCCGTGAGCATCTCTCACATTCTGGACACACTTTATCCAGGATGGCGGCCAGAGGGTAGCTGAACTTCTTAAATGGCAGCTCAGGGACCCAAAGATCCATGCCCCAAGAGAGATTGACACAGACACTCTATCCTTTGATGACCTAGCCTCTGATGTCATATAGTGTCGCTACCACCACTCTTTCGATTGGAGCATTGTAGATATCTACTCAGGTTCAAGGGGAAAGAACACAGATCCATCCTCTCTTCTCAGTGATGAACAGCCACTATTACACTGTAGGAAGAACGCAGGAGAGAGTATCCATATTGGTAAGATCATTTCTGGAAAATGTAGTCCATCACACCGAGCCTTCTGATTGACATAATCCTGTTACTTTTCAATAAACTTTCTGTTGCTGAACTTAGCCACGGTCAGATTCTATTTCTTATAAGAATCTTGATCCAATAGAGAAAGGACCTGTTTTCTGAATCCTGTGACAATTAAATGCCACTTTAATGTGGAATATGTCATTCATATCACCATGAAGAGGTTGGTACTTATTCGTTAACTGATTGCTAGACACACCTGCGTGACTTGGAAGAAGGCTTGGCTCCATTGGTGAGCGGTCCCAGCTAGTTCATCAGGCTTCCCTCCTTTGCTGCAAAACAGACACGATTATGAGGAAAAAGCTGAGACAGAACGATTATTTGGTTTATCACAGATGACAATGGGAGTGCTGTGCTTCCAGAAACAGTCCAAAAGTTTTCATTCCCTGGGCAGACTGGAACTATTAAATCACATAGAAATACCAGGAAAAGATAAGCTACATGAACGAGTGATTGCTAAGCTAAACACTCTAGTGAGTTCAAAGAACCCTCAGGGCCTGCTGTTTATTTGGAAAACCAGGGAAAAAAGGTGATGTGAGAATGGCAGAATAGAAGTCTAGCTACATATTAGCTTATGATTTTATCTTAACCAGGCTAGTTTGAAAATTTACATTTTAAGGGTGCAGGAGTTTGTGTGTGCGCACATGTGTGTGTGTGTGTGTGTGTGTGTGTGTGTTTAGAGTCCTTTAATCTTTTTTAAAAAGCTTCAAGGCATGTGTATACACATTTTAAATAAAAATATATGCTCCAATGCATATTATCAGTCAGTCATCAAAATATTTTCCTAAAAAGAAAATAGTTTTTACACATGAGCACGTGAATGTCAATAACGCAAGTTCAAAAAAAAAGTGAATGAGATAATATGTAGAATGTGATATTACTTTACTAAAGATGAAAGTATTAAAATAAACAATGAAGTGAGAGAGGAAGTTTGTTGTTTCTAGCAATATTCTATTTCTCCTCCACATTTAAGTCAGTTTTCTTAGGATGCCAGAATGTTCCAGGAGATTATTTTTAAATGCCACTGGCTTGATTGACCACCTATCTGACCAAACTTTTTTTTACTGATGAAGCTCTTTGAGGGAAAAGAGAAGAAAGTGTACGCTTGAGACTCCAGCCACTAGAAGTTTTCAGAATGTAATTCTTACTTTTTAGTGTTCAAATATTATATTTTATCCACTCTCGATTTCTCTTTCTCTAACTCCATTTCCACCTCTTTCGCTCTTGGCTCTTTTCCTGAGGCCACACTCTTTCCAGTGACAGACGTCGCCACGTCTCCACGGGATGATCTGTGAGTTTACCAGCTGCATTGTGAGAACGGTTTGGCTTTTGCTTTTCTTCATGCCAGTCAAAGGCCGCGGAGTATGGAGGCCGAAAAACACAACCTCAGTCAGCATGGACCCTGGAGACTTCCAACATCTCAATAAAACTTTCAATGACCTCCACGTTATACACAGGATGTCAATTGTGGGTGATACACTTTATCTGAACAAAGTCATATTAGATAACACCCTGAAAGTAAAAATTAGTCCAAACAGGGAAGTGATACAGAGAATTGCACCCAATCTCTTACTCTTGTTATCTATTATAAATAAAACCACCACTAAAGTCCCCTTTCCAAATCATACCTTTTATTTTTAGAGTCACAAATGTCCTAAAACCTTGGATTGAACACCCTTTGAGACCTAAGCGTTTTATTCTACCTTGCAAAAAATTCTATGTGTGGCTGGGCGCCGTGGCTCGCACTTGTAATCTCAGCCCTTTGGGAAGCTGTGGAGGAAGGATCGCCTGAGCCCAGGAGTTCAAGGCTGCAGTGAGCCGTGAGCATGCCATTGCACTCCAGCCTGGGCGAGAGTGAGACTCATACTTAAAAAAAAAATTCTAGCCGGGCTCGGTGGCTCAGCCTGTAATCCCGCGCCTTTGGGAGGCTGAGGTGAGTGAATTGCCTGAGCCCGCGGGTCCGAGACCTGCCTGGGCAGTGAGACCTCATCTCTACAATAAATCAAAAAAAAAAATCAGCCAGGCGTGGTGGCGCATGCCTGTAATTCCGGCTACTCGGAAGGCTGAGGCAGAAGGTTCTCCGGAGCCCAGCAGGCCGAGGCTGCGGTGGCTGGGAGCGGCCACTGCACTCCAGTCTGGGCGACAGAGTGAGACTCCAACTCAAAAAAAAAAAAAAAAAATTCTATATGTGTGAAAACACTTGTCTTATTTTGTTAGGAACTTGTTGTTGGATTCTGCTGTATTAATTCTATGCGGTCGCAATGTTTGCTTTTTAATGTTACGTTGACTATGATTGTCCTTTTATAAAATGTTACGTTTTCACCTCTGTGTAAGTGCAGCCCCGTTGAACTAAACGACATACATAACTTCCCATCTCTCATCTGCATTCTCTCTGCATTAGGGTAACATTGGTATAAGAATCAGAGCCCCGGCTCCAATTTTTCCAGCTGTCTCTGTCGCCCTGTGATCTTTTTGGTACAAATTTTCTAGCCTGTTTGAAAAGGCAGGCTTCCCCCCCCCCCCCCCCCCCCGCTTTGATTGTGCTTGGGCATTTTGCCAGGCTGAGACATGGATTATTAATATGAACAGGATCGCAGACTTTTCCGAACATAAGTCACTGACGTGTGTTTAGTAGTATATCGTGGGCCAGAAAAAGGCAGACCGCCTGGCCTTTGTAGAGAGTCAGGGTAGGTTTTGATTTCACTCTGAGTCAAGAACAAAGCAACCTCTGGCTTTTCCTCAAACTCAGCCCGTCTGGAATGACTTTTAATGACTTCACAAAATGCTCGCCTTCGGATGACTGGAGCATTTTTCACCTTCTTAAGGTTTTTCCTCCTATGACGTTTTATGATTATACCTTATGGCGCAGCTCTATTTCTGTTCTTCATGTTTTCCCGAGGGCTTAAAGTCCAGAGGGAAAACTTTTTAATCATCTGACCATCATCAAATGTGCTTTTCAGTGTGGGTATAATGTGCGAAGAAGCTTTCGGTACTGTGCCAGCACCGAGCATGGCATTCCCTATTGAGGGAGCCAATTCCATCCCCTGAGTCTGAATAATTTAGAGGAGACGTGATGTCATTGTCTCCTTAGAGATAAATGGAAGGGAGTCTGGGTGTAGAATTTTGGAGTGGTCTTTGTAATAATAGTAATTAAAAGGAGCATGACCTCATATATTTAAGCTTTTGGTGCGTACCGTGGGCTTTTTTCATTTTTATCCCGTGTCATTTTTACTTCATAAAGGACTAGTATTTCTGTTTCATTATTTTTGAAGCACTGTTTGATGACACTGGTTTAACAGTTTCTCACAGTTCACTGCTTCAGATTTCATCAAATGATACTTCTCGTTACACTCTACGCTTTCATCATCAATTTCCATATGTCCCAAAGACACGCAAGGCCCAGGTTGCCAACAGCAAATTCGGAAAGCAGATATCAGCCACGGGAAAACACATTTCTCTCTCTGAGTGTACAGCCTTTCTCAAAATGAAAAGTTTAGAACGCACCAGGTCAACTTCTTGACACCCAAAGACCCCATAATTGCTTAACCAGATAAGCCTGTGTCCATGGCGAAGCTTGAGGATTATGGCAAACTACTGGATTTTGATGTGCTACTCTTACGGTAAGATCGCGGTCCTCTACACTTCTCTGCCTCCTCCGTATCCCAGCCGAAGGAAAAGCAGCGGCCTTACAATTTGCCAAAGAACTGCCAAGTTCAAAAGAATTCTAACACTCCTCCCCCCGAAATTCCACGACTTTCCCATGTTATTTCCGTCACATCTTTAAGCTCCTGCTGTCAGATGAATCCACAGATCAGGGGCCGCTATAGATTCTTTTCTGAGGCATGTAAATACGTGTTCTACCAACAATCGTAGGTAAAGTTTAAAGATCAGTCAGTCACCCTTTTCCAATGAACTTTCAGCTCACTTGTTTTGCTTATGAATTTAAACAGCATAAATAAGAACTGACGGTAGCTAGCCAAATATTACGTCTTTAATTTGCTGATTTGACTATTGCCAATGCCTCAAAAAAAATCAACTAGTGTACTCAGCAGTAAACTGGCAATACACTAAGTGCAAACCTTTTGGTCTTTCTTTTTTTTGTTTTGAGTTGGAGTCTCACTCTGTCACCCAGACTGGAGTGCAGTGGCTGCTCCCGGCCACCACAGGCTCGACTTGCTGGGCTCTAGCGATCCTTCTGCCTCAGCCTTCCAAGTAGCTGGAACTGCAGGTGCGCGCTACCACGCTTGGCTAATTTTTGATTTATTGTAGAGATGAGGTCTTGCCAAGTTGCCCAGGCGGGTCTCGAACCCACGAGCTCAGGCAATCCACTCACCTCAGCCTCCCAAGGCGCGGGATTACAGGCTGAGCCACCGAGCCCGGCTCCTTTTTGTCTTTCAAGCATCAATTCACTCAATCTCCAAACCAGGAAGAGTAGAGGGGTTTTCTTAAAACATTTTAGAGCCACCAAATCCTTGGGAGAGCATCTCTGAAAATAATCCCTGTGGCTATAATATGCGTGGAGTATCCTGAAATGGAATATGGACTGTTGGGTGTTCTGAACTCACAGCACACGTGACACTTCTTTCAACAAAAGTTACACTCCATGAGTCATAGAAAGATACTGAATGACACGGACAGGGGTTCACAGTGTTTTATTCCACTGAAAAAACAAGGTGTATAGGTGATAGGCTGTGAGAGGGAAAGAGGAGAACTTTTACTTCTTTTTTTATTTTTGTAATGTTTCTTTTTTGGAGATGGGTCTCGCTCTGTCACCAACCTGGAGCGAAGAGGCGTGATCATAGCTCACTGCTACCTCCAACTCCTGGGCTCTAGAGACCCTCTCTCTTCAGCCTCCTGAGTAGATGGGAAGGGAATACTACCATGTATCACAATGCCCGGCAATTTTTTTTTTTTTGGTAGAGTTGGGATCTGGCTACATTGCCCAGGCTGGTCTTGAACTCCCAGCCTCAAGCATTCCTTCTGCCTTAGCTTCCCAAAGTGCTGGGATTACAGGTGAGAGCTACTGTACACAAATCTTTAGTTCTTAATGTACTTCTGTACTTGATTTATTTACAATGACTGTGAGTTAATTTTGTATTAAAAAACTTAAAGTGGATTATATAACTGCATACTAATTGCTCAATATGTATGAGGCATTATTTTATATGCTTTAGAAATATTAATTCGTTTAATTCTCATAACAATTCTATAAAGCAGGTATTTTTAATATCTCCATTTTACAAATGAAGAAACCAGAGCACAGAGGGCTTGAGCAACTTATCTGAGGTCACACAGGTACTAAGAGGCAGAGATGGGATTCAAACCCTCCTCGTTCTTGGCATTCCAACTTTTTCCACTTTTGGAAGACAAATTTAACTGAGAAGCTACATTTTAAAAAGTTAACAGCAATATTTCTTTTTTTTTTTTTTTTTGAGTTGGAGTCTCACTCTGTCGCCCAGACTGGAGTGCAGTGGCCGCTCCCAGTCACCGCAGCCTCAACCTGCTGGGTTCTGGCGATCCTTCCGCCTCAGCCTTCCAAGTAGCTGTAATTACAGGCGCGTGCTACCACACCTGGCTAATTTTTTGATTTATTGTAGAGATGAGGTCTCGCCAAGTTGCCCAGGCGGGTCTCGAACCCACAGGCTCAGGTAATCCACTTACCTCAGCCTCCCAAGGCGCAGAATTACAGGCAACAGTAATATTTCTTAGTGGTAGGATTATAGTTGATTTTTATTTTTTTAAATTTTTTGCTTGTCTTTTTCAGTTTTTCACAAAATAATCAAGTAATTTTGAAAAGAAAAACATGATTTTTAAAGTTCTTTCTGTACTGAGGCATGAGATAGGGATTTTTGATATAGCACTGTGATTCTTTAACAAACGACCCTCCGGTAAACCATCCATTTATTTGATGCATCTTGTAAAATGTGTGCCCTAGATCTTGACTATTGGGTGGTCCTCTCATGTACGAATTTTACTATGTTTGCAGATGGTCACTATGGAGAGTCACAAGAACAGAAGAAGAAACTGATAGAACTTTCAAGATGTAAAAATGTCAGAAAAGTTAGGAAATATAGCTGTCATCGTTATCAGTCTTAATATGTCTGTGTATATTTCCATTGCTTCTTATCTTGCAGTCTGAGTTGGTAAGCACGGCCATCGTGATATAGTGTGTACCAAGAAGGAACCCAGCAAATGGATTTTTTTTCAAGGCTGGCGGGTTCCACATGGAATAATCCCTGCACCAAGAGAACAATATTCTTATTTGCAGTCTGTGTGTTCCCTCAAAAATATACCTGTTTCTTTGAGGATCTCAATAAAAAAGCAACCTCTTTTTAAGAATCCATTAGAGACCCGCCTGGGCAGCGAGACCTCATCTCTACAATAAATCAAAAAATTAGCTTGGTGTGGTAGTGCACTCCTGTAGTTCCAGCTACTTGGAAGGCTGAGGCGGAAGGATCGCCGGAGCCCAGCAGGTCGCGGCTGTGGTGGCCGGGAGCGGCCACTGTACTCCAGTCTGGGCGACAGAGTGAGACTCCAACTCAAAAAAAAAAAAATAAAGAATCCATTAGAATACTGCATGGAATATTAAATACAGGTGAACTAGGAGGAGGGCAGACATGGAATGGATGTAGTATCTACAAACCGTAAAGAAAAACACAGATATGTTTGCCTCTTGAATTTATATTTTATATGAAATAAGAACAAGTCTGTATGTGGGATGACAGGAGGCTTGGGGCTGTGACTGGATGATACAGTCTTAGGATTTGTAAGCTTGGACAAGGTTCGCTTAGGGACTTTTGATATCAGTGTTGTATTGAGTGCTTAATGTAAACGTGGGATCCCAAAAGGCGTGTCTAGGATAGACTGAAGATGGCTCAGAGATGTAGAAAATCCAGAATATGAGAGGAATGAGATGTGTAAAGGAGACATTAGGGAGGTATGGCTCTCAGCCTCTCTGGCTGGGTACCATGGCACCTTCAGTCAGTATTTCAAGATTCTGGTGGTCCTTGTTTTTATTATGGAAAAGTTATTTAAATCTCTTGGATCCATTCATGTCTCTCTAGCTCTCATCTTCTCCAAAACTGTCCTGGCCAAGACCAGAATCAGCCCTAACCCGATGACTGCAATAGCTCCCCATGGCCTCTCATACTCACCCAAGTTCCCTAAAATCCATTCTCCACAATGGAGTAAGCGTGACCTTTTCAAAATCATGTTACCCTTTCTACTTATGATCTTTAAAACAGCTTCCAGTTGCCCTCAGGATAAAGTCAAACATCCTAAACAGGGCCTTGGCTGTGACCTTTAGATGTCTAGAGCATGACCTTGTAGTTCTGGCCTCTACCTACAAATCCAGATTAGTTCCAGATACCTCTGCACCATGCAAATTGTCACCCTCCGAACCTGGCCACACTGGCTTCCCTTTTGCCCGTGACATCCTTGTATTCCTTTCTTCTACCAGGGAGGGCTTCACTCAACTTCGGAGGAGAAAAGATCTCTATTTCCTTTGCTTTGCACCGGACACCTCTTGCATTCATTTGTGTGATGATTTAAGTCAGTGTCTCCTCATCCCATGAGCTGATACATCTCATCACGTGGGGAAGAACTCTCTGCTTTTTGCATCATTAGACCATCAGCATGGTTTAAAAATTGTTCCTCCCACAGAGCAGAGCTTAAAAAATGTATGTTGAATACTGTAATCAAACCATTACATTAATAATATGGTGAGACACAGGTTTCGTATTCTGTTGGTCTCTCAAACTCAGTTTTCAAAAAATGTATCCATTAATTAATCTATTTTTGCTGAGAAGAAAAATCGCGTCATATATTGCTTTCTCAAAATATTGATATGTCTTGTGCTAGATTGCCAAGTTGAATGATTAAACTTGAAAGCCCTCACATATCTTTTGTTTACCAGGTTATGATAGGGCTTCTCCACGCCCTTCTTCTAAAAGAGACGACTTTGGCATACACGTCAAGGAGAAAGAGCTCTTTGGCCACAACGAGCCTATCCCAAGTGCCACTAAATTTCCAAAATTGCGACTATGACAAAACAGACGACTCAGCCAGCATTCATTGATAACAGAGAGCACGTAAGTCTGTTAGAATGACATTAAAACAAAAGACACGCTAACCCACGCCCAGTATCTTGTAGACTTTTAAAATTAATTACTGCATCAATAATACTCATAAAATTTATTGATAAATGACTACTAAGCATGCTGGTTGTTCTGTCAAATTTTAAGATATCCACCCTCTCCATGCTTACTATTTAAGCTACAGGCAAAGGCGAATTAAGTTTAGCCTTTCTAAGATAAGGACTATAAAATTTATTTTGTGAAATAAAATTTTATCAATTCTAGTGTTTCCTGGATCCTTCTTAGTCATACACGCTTTTACTGATTAACCAAAGGAAATGTGATCAATAAAGAGCCAAAAATTTGTATAAGACCGCATTATCTATGTATTTATTTTGAGGACTTCAAAAGGGAGATCCCTTTTGAATAATTAGATTCATCACATACATCTCTTTTGAGAATATATCTTGATACACCATCCCTGCAAATTTTAAGGCCCACATTTTAATCAGGGTACTTATGATTCTGGCATCCTACTGTATTTAGAAAAAGGGCTGCCTTTAAAAGGAAGTGTTTCATGACAATCATCAGTCTTTCCCTAAGAAAATGAATTTCTGAAACGGTCTTATGGATTATTTCCTGTTTCTAAAGACATTAGCAAACCCTTTAAAATGTGTTCGCTCTGTGGGAAGTCCCAGCTCTTATCCCTCAATCTTGGCCTCATGACATCACTTCCTTTCGGGCAGACCTGGTGTGGGCTTTCCTTCATTGTTTCTTTGCCCTCTGCGCTGGTGTGCTCTCTTCTTCTCGTTCTCAGTTATTGGCCCATACAGCCATTTATCAAATATTCCCAACATAAGGACAAAGGACGCCACGAAATATAGGACACAGTCATTCAACTTGGGGGGTGGTGGGGAGTGTTAAATGAAGGCATTTGAAACAAGTCAAAAAGAATGCAAGAAATGTGGGACTTTGGAAGAAAAAAATAGTTTGTTTAGCTATTTTTTCCCTAATTGTATCATAGCAGTAGTTCTAGTAAAAGACTGTAATGTCTGATAATATACACCTTAGCCTCTGTTGGAAAATGATCTAAAAAATGCACACAACTTAAAGAGAAAAAAATAGTTTCTGTGTGTTCCTACAGTTATATTGGTGCATATAGTTTCAGTGAAATATTTAAACAAAATACAATAATGTCAATGGCTTTTTTGTTTGAAGAAGACCCACAGGGTTGAAGCAAGTTTTAAGGTCTACAAATGTCTCTGAAGTGCAGGAAAACCTATTCGTTCAGGAAAGATGAAGCCAATTCCCCATGAAGAATTGTGCTTTCAAGGGAAGCATCCTTCCTTCCCCTCCCACCCAAGTTCTCCCACACTCCACTCTCTCCTTTCAGTGCAATCTGAAAAGATAATTTAAAAGGTATTGCAGTGGGGTCTGGGGAAGCTTATCTACCCGTTCTTCCAATGAACTCACAGAAGGGGCCAGCTTTGCATTCCATTAAAGGAAAACATTTGCAATATTTCCTTAAAGCCAATCATAAACTCCAAATTTGATTTCTATCCTTCTTTTGTTTTCCATCATAAACAATAAAAGTTGAATTTATTAGCAGCAACAAAAATGGAACTTATAGGCTCATTTATCTTTTCTTTTTTTAAAGCCCCAGCTTGCAAGATTTAAAATTGGATCTAATAAGCGACTTTTCAAAGCTGATATGGAGGGCGGGACCGACATGGTCCATGTCCAATCATTTTAAAATGTACTTTTAGAGTAGGTAGCTGTTATTTGTGAAGGCTATGATTGAACAGAAGGCAATATGTTCAAATCCATGTAAGGCGGATAATGTGCAAAGACAGTTCCTTTTGCTCCTGATTTATTATTTAAATTCACTTACGTATCTCCAGCTTCCTTATTTTAGTAGCCTAATGGAAATAAAAATTCATAATCCAAAAATAGATTGGTCACTACGGGACAATTGATCTACCAGCGGGGACACAGTAGGAGTGAACTTCTTCCTGCACTACAAATGACAGTGTTAAGCCTTTTGACCTCGATTGTCCCCACTCAGTAAAATGGTACACACATTTTCATCAACTTTGCAAAGGATTGCCAGCTTGAGGTTTCGTAGCATTAAGTATCCAGTAAAACATGCAGCTAGAGCAGAAGGAATGATTATCTATCCCTGCGTGCACGTAAGTGGGTTCAGAATCATGCTCAAACTAGCTTTTTTTGCGTTGACTGCTAGTTACTTTTTAAAAAGAAGGAAACCACAAAAATTATTTGGCTAACAATGCTTTTCTTTGGGAACTGATTAAATCAGCCTAAATCAGTCTCAAAATTCAAATCATTTTGGCAAGAGGCATGCACTGCTAACTCACAGAGCAAAGAAAACAAAACCAAGCAGTTCTTCAAAACTGCGACTCTTGTCAGCGTTTGCTGCTGGGCTGGGAAACAAAAGAAAACAAAATATAAAGGTGCCCCTTCACCCCAGCTTTGGTAGCCTTTAACATTAATGTCCCTTGCTCTGATCTGTGCTGGCCAAGGAAAGGCAGTGTCCCTTCCAACCCTGCAGGTCTGACAAGTGCCGGCACTGGGCATGCTGTAAAATAAAATAAATACATTAGGAAGCCCATTTCCCCTTTCATTCTGGTCTAGGCATGAGAGATGGGTTACTTAAAATTCAGGTGCCAGGAAAGCCCATTGTAAAAGGGAAATATTTTCAAGTGAATTCCGTTTGATCTTTTTTTATAGGGACTCCTACCAGCCTTTCTGCCTTCCTCCTCAGACCCTGGAAACCAATTAGTCTCAGCACAGAGGCCACAGACCGGTTTGCAATGGCTCCTGCTTTATTTTGAGGGGATATAATTTCAGCCAGGACGTCTTCTCGATTGTCACCCCGTGTACTGAGCACACTGGTCTCTCAAACGCACGTGAATCGGAGAAGACTTGGAGCTTTGAGGCTGACTCCCAGAAAGGAATCAGACCTGGTTGCCATCCCAAATCTTGCAGCCCTGACAATGGCTTAACATCACAGGGTCACCTCATCTTCACAGCTAACCCAGTCAACCAAGTTTTCCAAAAGCCTTCCCTCCCTTGGTTGTTGGCTTCTAGCATTTCTGCTTGGGTTTGTTTGCGCACAATTCGAAAACCTTTTTTTCCATTTTCTAAAGTAGCAGAGAAAACTGGACTAACTTTGATTTTTAAAATGTTTTTGAAGTACCTGTCTTTTGGGGGACATATTATCCAAAAGACCAAAATGGCAACGACCAGGGTCTTGGCTTCTCTTCCCCTTCCTATCCTGTACCTGCCTTACATCATGGAGGTGAAATAAATGATCAGCGAGGTTGGCCTTTTCTTTCCCAGCGACAACATTGCCGAGAGAAAGAGGTGAGTGTGTGAGTGTGTGAGTGTGTGTGTGTGTGTGTGTGTGTGTGTGTGTGTGTGTGTGTGTGTGTGTGTGGGGCGCGCTAAAGGGCTTGGGGAAGGAGAGCACAGCTCTCCCCCAGGAAAGCCTCAGCCGGGCGGATGGGAGGGAACCTGGGGTCCCCTTCCTGGGCCTGAGCGAAGTGTCCCGGACGCCCCGCCGGCCCCCCGCGGCCAGCCCTGTCCTGGACCGGTGCCAGGACTCCTGACAGCTCCCGGCAGGTCGGTGGGTGGGGGCCCCGGGGGCTCTCCTTGCAGAGACGCCGTTTCGGGGAAGCGCCCTTCTCCTGGGGCACCGTGGCCCGCCCCCCTTTCCCTGGCATTTTTTACGCAGACCACACTCCCGAGGATGAACTTGCAGCGCAGCTTCCTGCTGCCGGCTTGACCCGGGAGCGCCCGCGGGCTGCCGGGCCTCGCCCTCGCTGCCTCCTCCTCTCCAAAGCCCGGGGCCTCGGGGCGCCGGCGGGGGTCCGGGCCGGCCGGG
>NW_007247393.1:1182261-1182759 GCF_000164805.1 Carlito syrichta
CGGCGACCCGGGCCGGGTCGGGCCGGGCGGCGGGGGCCGAGCCGCGAGAAAAAGTACCCGCTGCCGCCGGGTTTCTTCTCCACCGAGGCAGGAGTTTCTTTGCTGTGTCCGCGTAACAAGGTTATCTTTGTAAAGCCTCTGGATGCCGGGGTTTTGCGGCCTAGGAGGTGAAGGGGGCATTTTCCTGGAGGTCCGGGAGGGGGTCGGAAGCCGCCCCCAAGAAGATAAATGAAGGCTGCCCCGATGGGGTTGATGGATGGCACATCCACCCCCCCACCCCCCAAAGAAAAGCACACCCCAAATTAAGTGCAAATGCGGGTCATGAAAAACGTGTAATTGATTTGAGATGCTGCGGAGGCATCAACACAAGCAGGTCAGGGCGGAAAATGCAGGCAAAACTTTAAGTGAAAGAAAAGATTGCAAAAGAGGGGGAGACCCGTGGCCTCCACACCCCCTCCCGGCGCCCGCGGTCTCCCTCCCCTCCTCTCTCCGCCGCTC
>NW_007247393.1:1183567-1215058 GCF_000164805.1 Carlito syrichta
GTGCGCAGGGGCGTGGGTGGAGGACGCGCCCGGTCTGTGCGCGGAGGGCGGAGAGAGCGACTTTCCACGGGTTTGGAGCAGGCAAGTCCCAAAGCCCCGCCAGGCTGTGGGGTCGCCCGGTCGTCTCAAGGCCAGGGATAAAATGAGCATCCTTGCTGGGACCCAGGGAGTCGCGGGCTCCTCTCCTGTCGCCTGGCCCGGCGGTGCCCTGGTGGAGAGGTCGGTGTTGCTGCTCTGAAACTTTTGATCAGGTGGACTTCTGGTAACTGGGAGGTGGAGACGGTTCTTTACTTCCTCGATTTCTAATCCTTCATTGCCTGCCGACCTTAAAAGGTTTTCCAACCAGATTCCTGGAAAAGAACATTGGTAGTTGTTCAACTTAAGGGACAGAAGTGATTGCTGTCTAGGAAATGCAAAATGTGTTCACATGATTTTTTTTTTTTATTTTTTAAGGAGAAAATCAAACTAGCATCAGCATGAATGCTCGGTGGTGTCAGTCCCTTTTAGATTCTTCCTGGAGGCTTCCTGACATTTTGTGCTGGGTTCTTTTGTTTTGTGGAGCAAGAGTGTTTTAGTATAAATGAAAATTACCAAGAAAAAAAAAAAAGAAAGAAAAGAAAAGAATGCAGCTCTCTTTAAATATTGTGTGTGAAAAGTTAACGTAAGTGTGAAAGAGGGTGAGGTACCCCGAAATCTGATCGTTTGGAAGGTTTTACCTCCTAAATAGTGAAGCCAGGTCACACAGCGTCGTGCTAGTTTGAGGCAGTGTCCCTTTCTGTCTTGTTGTAAATTTTCTCTAAATTTCTCAGGTTAAAGGAGGTGATTCTGCCCATTGCCCCCCATCTCTGGGAGTTTACCAAAAGCCAGACTTTTCCATGTGTTGGTGTTTAATATTTTTCAGATACAGATGAACATAGCATTTAAAAAATAAGGCTTTTCTTTACTTGTCTGTAAAGGTGCTGAGAAAGTTTTGAAGCTCTGTGCCTCAGTCTGACATTTTCTTCAAAGGACTCCAGATTAAAGAAGATATATACCCCGCAGGTGCACTGTTTCGATAAAACATTTGAAAGGGAACATGGTAAAGACAAATTCAAATGAGGTACCAGGCATCCTTTCAGCCCTTGAGAGTTACAGGAGCCTGGGCTTGCTGATGAAAAGATGTTCTGTTTGTCTTGCCCGGGCAAAGGTGCCAAGAGGTATCGTGTTCCTTGACAGGAAAAAAAAAAAAGAAAAAAAAGGATGACTTTGGGATGGAGTGGACCATTTGGAAGGGCAAGTTGACCATCTTCTAAGCTCTGTCTCTTCTTAGCTTCCAGTGGGAGGACTTGGGATGGTGTCCTGCTAACGGTCGTTGCGTAGAGATTTGAATACTAGGTATGGGTATCTTATTTCTAGGCCGCATTTTGCTTAGCTTGATTAGTGAGTTGACTCCAGAAACATTTCAAGCCCTCTTCCCAGCACCGGGTGCAGAGATTGTTGCCCGGAGGTCACCATGATCTAGATGCGAATTTGATTTCTTTTGCTTCTTAATGTTCTGCATTTTACACAATAGACATTGATGGAAGACGGAGCATAAGAATTGCCGAGTAATTTTTACACCCCTCTCTAATTTATGCAAACGCTAAGTTCTCACAGTCTGAAAATGTGTATTTTTCCCCCCTCTGTGCTTTGATGGCTAACATTCTTTTTAATGACACTCATTTCTATAACAGGAAGATGTTTTCATTTGTATTTACTTTTCAGCGCCACGCGCAATTATGCAGTTTTGCGCTCCAGTTCCTAGTGTCTCGGTACTTTGTGTCTCAAAAGAGAATTACAGTACTTAGAACAGGACTGCAATTTGAAGCAGGTGTTGTGTTTTACTGTTATGCAAAATAACAGTAAAATATAATTGTGGGGGAGATGAAGGAAACAGCTGCAAACTTGGTATGAAAACTGCTACATTATGATTTGTAAGCAGTTCTTATAGATATCTTACATCAGAGGAGTGGGGCAAGATTTTAATTTAGTTAATCCTGCTGGCCTGGTTGTCTGTCAACTGGTGCTTAAAGCACTCCTACCTCCCATGAAGTCAGGAAGGAGAAAGAGAACCCAGGGTGACACTTAGTTTAGAACGCCGGAGCCTAGGGAATCATCGTTGGCTGTACAGTTGCACATTAAGAACGCAGGCAAGGTGGGCATTTTTCAGCTTGCCTTGCTGTTAGGAAGAAGGCAACGATTTGAGTAGAACGCACTGGAATTTCTCAGCCCAGCCAGCATATGGGGGACTACACAAGCCCCGGGTTGTAAAATAATAAAATAAATGGCCTATGGCAGGCCATCTGCCCGTCGCTCGATATTTAAGGTGCTTCGTGCCAAATCTAAATCTAATCTTATTATTCTAAATATTTTTATTTGAGATAGCAGCTAAGATTCTCGGAGCTTAATGGTGCACATGGCAAATCTGTTGAGCTCTTAAAGTGTAAGCGTGCGGGCTGCCCACAGGTCAACAAGGAGTGTGTGACCCAAACTGCTCCTTTTCTTCCACACCGACCGGGTTCCACAGCTCGGACACAAGGGTTTGCTCTCCTCTGTCTTCACACATCCACTGTGAGAGTAGCCATCATTTTCCAACCCAGTGCTGCAAGTAATATATTGACATTTATAAAGAGAATTAGAAGGACTGGAATTGAAGAAAAAATGAAACCAACTTCTGAGTATTGTGCAGCACCATGAATGAGGTGGCAGATGTGGCGTCCGCCCCCCTGAGCTACTGCATCAGAGCTTGGAGAGGGGAGGTAATCCTTGCCTCCAACCTGGTGATCCAGGCTGGGGTGTGTTTGGCTTTACCCCGAGTGACCAGAGGGTTTAAAGAAACCACACTACCTTTATCAAAGATTTGTCTCACCATAACCTACATATTTGGGGACCTGTTCATGAAATAAAAAAAATTAGATCTCACTTGTGGGTATTATGAGCATATTATGGTTATACACATGCATCTGTGATAAGCACAACATTTTAAATTCATATCTGTCATGGTTTTGTATGGCTGTTTTAAGCATGGTGCTTTCAAATGAGAGTATAGGACGCCCACTTGTAAAGACCAAACATTCCAATTAGCAGACAAGGTTTGGAAGATTTGGCACTTCGAGCACACACCATTTATAGCCAGACACCATGGCAACTGTGGACATGCCCCTCCGTCATTCACGTTAAGTGCCATAATTATAATTAAAGAGGAAATCTTAGTTTGAACTCCATTGAGATGATTTGCTAGCACCCAGCCATGATGATGTATAGAGTGTCATGTCCGCCTTGAAGCGGAAGAAAGGAAGAGAGTTGGGAGCCGTTGTCTCTACCAGGCAAGCGTGCAGTGTCTGATATTCCCGGAACCAATTTCACGTCTAGGTGTTAAATTTAGTGTCTCTCAGGACACCTTCTTTCTCTTTGTTCTCATTATATAGATGGTATATACAAATGTGTGTGTGTGTGTGTATACACACCCACAGAGGGTGCCAAAAAATGTATACGCATTTTAAGAAAGGAAAAAAACTGCATTCAAAATGTCACACTCAGTATACACCTGCCTGTGGCATGGTGACGCTAGCGTTTGAACGAATGCTGTATTCCATACTGCTACCTTCATTCAATTCAACTTTGAAAAGTAATGCATAGATAACATCTCTTAAAATGTGTACACACTTTTTTGGCACCCCCATATACTGTCTATCTATCTATAGTTTTTTTGTTTGCTTCTCTCTCTGCCTTCTAGAAACTCACAGCAGGATTGATGAGCAGATCCTTGGATTCAGAGGCCGGCTGAGGCACACCATGCCCGCGCCCGCCTTTTGCTCCGTGAAGTTGTGAATTGCCCATGCCCACAGGGAGGAAGGATGGCACATGGGATCCCTTCTCAAGGCAAAGTTACCATAACGGTGGATGAGTACAGCTCCAATCCCACCCAGGCTTTCACGCACTACAACATCAACCAGAGCAGATTCCAGCCGCCGCACGTACACATGTGAGTATCGCCCATGAACTTGGAAAAATCTGCGATCGGGGGCACGGACAGGAAATGAGAAAGAAAAACATTCAGTCTTCCTGACTTCTGCGAGGCTAGAATGAAAGGTACACGATTTGCAGAACAGATGGGTGTCTGTGGTTTCAAACACAGCTTGGGAGGCATTCCCTACGTGGGCAACATTTCAGATTTCCAGAGCCCTTTCAATCACAGTTTGACGTGAGCTCGCCAGAGCCTCTGAAGGGCGGTGGTAGATTGCCCACACTCTATAGGTCAGAAGAGAAAAGGGTAGAGAGGTTCAGGTATCTGCTGAATGCCACACAGCGAACTTGGCCTGAGTCTCCCGATCCCTGGTTCAAGTTGGCTTTCCGTGGCATCGCTTGTTTCCCTGCCGAAATATTTCTTTAACATTTCTGTCTTTCCCCTCCCCCCACACCTCACCCCGATACCCCTTTACATTCAGCTGGGAAATAGGCCTAATTGGGACTAATTGTTCAGCTTCTGCTAGACCCATTGTCTTGCCTGTTGCCAGTGAAACGTGTGCGGCATGTGCCGGGACTCGAACAATATGGGAACAAAGGCTTAGGGGACACTGGAACAGTTGGTTCCAGGAATTGTACTTTTCTCTCGCTCCCTAATACTATTGAAGTCCTAAGTGTGGGAGAAGCTCAGAGGCAGGGGTTCCTCGGCACCTGGTCGCACACCCACTTTTCTCTGGTCCTCTGCGGCGCGATGTGCCGGGCTTTCAGCAGAAGGGGCAAAAGGTCACCGTGTCCCTTGTTTATTCAAGGCCTGGTGCTCATTCTCTGTGAGACCCTTCCAGTGTCTAGCACGAGTCTTTCATAGAAGGACTGAACCTCTTTGAAAACGATTGTATAGTTAGGACAGAAAGGAGGTTAGGGCTCTGTTGACTGTTTTTGCCACTCCTGGAAGAATTGAACTCGGGGCACGGCCAAGTCACAAGCTCTTTTTTTTTTAAGTAACTATTTCCTGTGGGCATTTAAAAAAAATAATAGGACACCCCTCAACACACACAAACCCCCCTCAAATTTAGAAGCACTAATCAAATAAAAACGTTTTTCCTTTGACTGCCCGGGTACTAGGGTCAATACTAGAATGTTGCCATACAAAACAGTATGCTTGAACTTAAAAAAAAAAAAGGAAAAGCAAAAAAAAATCCTTGTACATGACTGGTTCTAAACTATCTCTGAGAACTTTCTTTTTTCTTAAAATCAGAATATATTCATGATTATGGAGGATGTTAACATGACGTTAAGGAAAAAATTTGAAGGCAGATAAGATTTTTCTTTGTTAAAAATGCCTTTTCTGAACCATAAATATGCATTCACTTCAAATAGTCTTTTTATTCTTCTGTTGCTTATTTGTTTTTCTTCTGATATGTTACAAAATGTGTAAGCTGGACCTCAGAAGACTTTTAGCTCTGGTGGGTGTGACATTTGGTCTTAAAGAATCACAAAGAACCATGTGGATCACATCAACAGGGAGGCATAGGAAACTCTTTTTTGCCCAGATTCTTTGGAAATTGACTTCTAGGGAAGCCTCATCTTGGTCCTCAGCCCTGCAGACATCTGCTCACTTGCTCTTGGCCGTGAGATTTCACCGGCGACCTCTGAATGCACAGAAATATTTCAGAAATCATGGAACCTTAGAGCCGATCTGCTTACATCTAGCCATGACGAATCGAAAGGATCAGATTCTACCTCTTTTGAAAAAATTGGCTTGAAAAGTAGGGTTTACAATGGCAGCTTAGACAGCTGTGTAGCCCTTTCACCCGACTCCTGGCCTTGGAAGAGAGGGCTCTCCAGCAGACTGGCTCCGGCGTGCCTTTTTGCTTCTGTCACCAAGGAGGGGCTCCTTCCTGAGCCCTCTGCTCCAGCCCCACAGACTGGCTTTCTGTCACCTGAGCACACCTCGACCCCTTCTATCTTGGTGCCATGGCTGCCGCTGTGTCACACAGCTTGGACACACCTGTACTCTGTTCATCAAATTCCTCAAAGCCAGGTCCCTCCACTTATGCGAAGCTTTCCCAATCCAAAATGATCATGGCCACCCAATATGATGCCCCTAGTCACTTGGCGTTGACTTTATATCCTATCATTGGCATTTTTCTTCATCTGTCTATCTATGTATCTCTGTCATCTTACTGTATCTTACCTATGTTTTATCATCTATGTCTTATCCTCTCATTCACATTGTTGCTTCGTTTTTTTTGAGTTGCAGTCTCACTCCGTTGCCTAGTGGCATGATCACGGCCACCCCAGTGTCGACCTGCTGGGTTCTGGCAATCCTTCCGCCTCAGCCTTCCAAGTAGCTGGAACTACAGGCACGTGCGATCACACCCAGCTAATTTTTTGATTTATTGTAGAGATAAGGTCTCACCAAGTTGCCCAGGCTGTTCTTGAACCCATGGACTCAGGCAGTCCTCTCACCTCGGCCTCCCAAAGTGCTGGGGTGACAGGCTTGAGCCACCATGCCTGGCCTCATTGTTACTTCTTAAAGCAGGAATTGTTCTGAGCAGGTGACACATACTCAGAAATACTGATTGATGACTTGATCGATAGATTTGATTATTGATTGAGATGAGAAATCGCGTTTGCTGCTTGGAGAGTTTCACTGGAACTTTCCGGTGGGGTCTTGACATTGGGAATGTTTGGGTTGTCAGAAAGCTCTTGCCTTCTCCTGAACTCTGCTTTTTTTTGCTGGAGACTGTGCTGCTGTTCTTAGGCTTGGTGGCCTGGCACAGTGGCTGTCCAGAGGAGGTGTTCAGGGATCTTGGGTAGAAACAATCATGTTATATTTCCGTTATGTTTTTAAAAATTGTCCTTAGTCTCAATAGAATCTTGAATTGACTGGAAAATACGTACAAGATAGTTCGTCTAGAACTTTTTCCGTTTTCCTGAAATTTTCAACATGTCATGGTAGCGCTTTCCTCCTCTCCCTAAAAAGAATTTTTCTTTTCCATTTGTATAGCTGCTCGTTTATTTTGCACAGGATTCTAAAAACGTTTGCTTTCTTTTTTTCACCTATACTATAGGTCTCTGAAGGCCTGTGACGGATCACCTGGACTGGGGTTAAAAATCCCTGTACCAGGCCAGACGTGGTGGCTCATGCCTGTAATCCCAGCACTTTGGGAGATGGAGCCAAGAGGATTGCCTGAGTCCAGAGGTTTGAGACCAGCCTAGGCAACTTGGCGAGACCTCATCTCTACAGTAAATAAATAAGTAAAATAATAGCTGGGTGCAGTGACGCGTGCCTGTGGTTCCGGCTACTTGGAAGGCTGAGGTGGAAGGGTCACCTGAGCCCAGCTGGTCGAGGCTGCAGTGACTGTGAGCGTGCCACTGCACTCCAGCCTGGGCCACAGAGTGAGACTCCTACTAAAAAACAAAAACAAAATCCCTTCCCTTTAATGACCCCTGGTCTTTTTTCCTGCAACCTAATGGTGGCAGTTGGGGGTCTTCTAATCTTAATTAAGAAGTGTTCATTTCCCATTTTATGTGGTTCTTCTGAGCTCAACCTGGTGACTAGGCAATTTCCTTTTCTTCTCTAAGCCTCAGTTTACTCATCTGTAAACATTTGCACCAAGTTAAGGGGCTTTTGTACTCTGACTTTACTGAGATTAAGATTGTGATCGAGACAATGCTTATTTGTAAAATGACTCTGTGGAGGGAATCAAAATAACTAAGACCCAGTCCCCATCTTCAGGAAACATATCACAGGTTTCAGAGCTGAGGTTTCAACCAGCTTTTAGAGACACCAGTTTGGTTTCCAGGTCAGTTTGGACAAGATTGCCGCCAAGCTCCCAAGCTCTCTAAGCAAGACTGGCTTGAATCTCTGCTTGTTACAAAGGGAAGACTTTTTTTTTTTTTTTTTTTTTTTTTAATGAAAGCCATCTTATATGACCTTGGGAAAGAAAATTAAAGCACAGCTGGAGTTGGCAGAGCAAAATTTAACCTCGAATTTGTGTGTCCTCTTACTCAGACTCTTGAACATACTAATAGATAAGATGATTGAAACTCAACAATTAACAGGGATTCATTTTTCCACAATCCCTTCATCTTTCCCAAGCAGAACGTTGAGAAAATTGTTTAGTGTTTTTAATGATGGTGAGGGGAGGTGCTATAGGTGCTTATGAGGACACCATAAGAGTTTTGTATGTTTTTCATGATCTGAGGTCCCATAAAATATGCTAAAACTTTACTAGTAGTGTAACCAGCCTTCTCGGTTATAGCATTGGAGACCCCTCTGTTATGGGGACCTCCCAGTCCCGGGCAAGCCAGGGCATTGGTTACCCCTCTGAGGTTAGTTCCTCATTTTTTTCCTCTAAGGATTGACTATAAGGAAGCACAAATCAAATTCTGTTTTCAGTTGCAGCTTATTTGTCTTCGAAGTACCTTCTGTTGTTAACACTCCTGGCATCTTATTAGCACTTGTGTTTTTTGTGGTTTTGTTTTGTTTTGAGTTGGAGTCTCACTCTGTTATCCAGGCTGAAGTGCAGTGTTGCGATCATGGCTCACAGCAGTCTTGTCCTCTAGGATCAGGCAATCCTTCTGCCTCAGTCTCTCGAGTGGTTGAAACTACAGGTGCACACCACCATGCCCAGTTTAATTTTTTTTTGTAGAAATGATGTCCTCGCTTTGTTGCCCAGGCTGATTTCAAACTCCTGGGCTCAAGCAATCCTCTCATCTCGGCCTCCACTCAGCCTCAGCACTCATTCTTTTACCCAGTTTTAGGGCACCGGGGTAGCATGGTGGTTGACAGCAATGGTGGAATCAGATGAGCAGATTTAAAACCTGGTTGCACCCCGGCTGCCTGTGCAACCAATCACAGAGAAATATCCACTTCTTTTTGTGTTCTTTTTCCATCTGTAAGATGTGGGCAGTAAAAGTAGCACCTACTTTTTCTCAGAAGTCTGTGATGTATAAGAGGGTGAAACTGGTCAGGCTCGGTGGCTCAGCATGTCATCCCAGCACTTTGGGAGGCCAAGGTGTGTGGATTGCCTGAGCCTGCGGGTTCGAGACCAGCCCGGTCAATTTGGCGAGCCCTCGTCTCTACAATAAATAAAAAATAAGCCGAGCGTGGTAGTGCTTGCCTGTAGTTCTGGCTACTTGGAAGGCTGAAGTGGAAGGATTGCTGGAGCCCAGCAGGTTGATGCTGGGGTGGCTGTGCATATGCCATGGCACTCTAGCCTAGGAGACAGAGTGAGACTCCAACTCAAAAAAAAAAGATAGTGTGAAACAGTCCTACATGTGACGTTCTTAGAGGAATAAATGGTACGTGGTCTGCACTCAATATAGATTAGCAGCTATCATTGATGATTGCTTTATTGATTCTGGGTTTTAAATTCTCAACTGTCCCCATTCATTCTGAAAATCAGTGGAGTGTAAATAAATGAGTAAATAAGCAAGCCATCAGTATGTTTTGTCCTTTCTTTCTCCAGGAACCCTTAAGTCATAGAAAGTTTTCTAGGTGGGAGTTTTGGTCACCAGGAGTCCTGTTTTAGTGCCTGTCGAGATCATAAACGGGCCAGGTGCCTGTAATCCCAGCACTTTGAGAGGTCAAGGTGGGAGGATCTCGAGGCCAGGAGTTCAAGACCAAGAGGCGACATCTCGCCTCTACAAAAAATAGAGTTAACCTGGTGTGTTGTGTGCCTGTAGGCCCAGCTACTCAAGAGGTTGAGGTGGGAGGATTGCCTGAGCCCAAGGGCTGAGTCATGATTGTGCCACTGCACATAGTCTGGGCGACACAATGAGACCCATCTCCAAAAAAAAAATAAGATAATGAGCAGCCGAGAAGGATTTCATCCACCTCTGTTGTGACTCCATGGAAGTGACTGTTCCTAGGAGGGAAGGAGTCTTGTGAGGCACGTGATGCCTGGTTGTTCTCTACGGAATCACAGCAGCCTTCCTCCACGTGGGCTGGGTCTAGGCTCCCCAAACTGCGGTTGGTTTCCTAGACTCTTCACCTCCATCTGTGACTAAAAACAGAAGCATCAGGAGTTCACTGTCATCAACCAGGATCGCCGGGTTGGGGCTGGGACATGAAGACAGTGTCCACGTGGTAGTTGAGAACGTGGTCTGGAATCAGAGGTCTGGGTCCAAGTGCTGATCCTGGCATGGCTGGGTGATGCTGGAAAAATTGCTGAACCTCCGTCTTCTCATCGCTGAGACGGGTGTAAAGACCTTTGTCACTGGTTAGAGCATTAAGTGAGATGGTGTACATGACATATGATGCCTGAAAGACTGCACCTGATAGCTAGATGCCCGGATGGTATTTATGGTTTTGTACACTAGCTGATGAGCGGAAGAGCTGTAGGTACCCTCTTTCTTTCTGAGCTGCTTGTAAGAGCTGACAAGTCCAATCTGTTTTTAAATTTTATTTTATTTTAAAGATGTGGGGCAGGTAGGATTAGGTATACAAGTGGGCATCGTGCAGGTAAAGTTTGGGCCTCCCTTTGATCCCCACTTTGCCTGGTTTGAGATTAGGTACCCTTACTGATGTTGTATGTCCCCCGGCAGTATCCTGCTACTGTCAATCCCTTTCTTACAGTATTATGGTAAATGTTTAGAGTCTGCTTATGAGTAAGAACATGTGGTACTCTGTTCTTTGTTTCTGTGATAGATCATTGAATATGATTGACTCTAAATCCATTCAAGTTTCTGCAAAGTCCATAGGTTTGTCCTTCTTTATGGCTGTGTAATATTCCATTGTGTTTACGTACCACATTTTTTTATCCACTCCAGTTTTGATGGACAGCATGCTTGGTTCCATGTTTTTGCTGCAGTGAACATGAGTGTGCAGGTATCTTTTTGGTAGAATGCTTTGAGTTCCTCAGGGTATATTCCCAGTAGGGGGATTGTTGGGTTATATGGAAGGTCAATTTCTAGTTCTTTGAGGAATGGCCACACTGTTTTTCATAGAGGTTGAACTAGTTTGCTTTCGTTTTAATGTTGTTTTGCTGCTGTGTGTAGCATCTGTCAGGGTGACTTGGGCGTTGCTGGTCAAAAATGATCCAGACCTTTTAGGACATCTGGGTAATCATTTCCTGCCGAATTCTTACAGGGTGTTGTTTGTCTGATCTGAGGCGCCATTCTTATCCACAGATCAGTGGGAAGTAAATGTTTGTTTCAAGTCTGTGTGGATATTTTCAGGTGAAAAATACAGTCACAGAAGAGTATGAAAGTACTGATTGGCTAAATAACCTTACCAAAGGAAGGATGTCACGCCGACATTGATTTATTTAGGGAATACATTTGGGAATGAATTTGGGGGAAGGGCTGTTGGGTAGAGGCCTTTCACTTTTTATTTTTTATGCTTTTGTATAGCTTGATTTACTTTTATAACAACTATGTGACACTTTTAAGGTAAAGCCCCTTTTTTTAAAAAAAGTAATAATGCTGGGCGCAGTGACTCAAACCTGTAATCCCAGCACTTTGAGAAAACAAGGTGAGAGGATTACCTGAGCCCACGGGTCTGAAACCAGCCTGGGCAACTTGGCGAGACCTCATCTTACAGTAAATCAAAAAGTTAGCCGGGCGTGGTGACGCACACCTACATTTCCAGCCACATGGAAGGCTGAAGTTGAAGGATTGCCTGAGCCCAGCAGGTCGAGGCTGCGGTGGTTGTGAGCAGTATGCCACTGCACTCCAGCCTGGGCAACAGAGTGAGACTCCATCTCAAAAACAAACAAAAAAAACCAAAACAAAAATAGTAATGATAAAAATGTAATGTCTCCAAGTCTTCTGCTTTAAGATTTGCTTTAAAGGCTTGCTCAGATACAAATCTTCTGTTTTCTTTGAGCTTCTCTTTCTTGGGTGGCACCTCTTCTTTTTTATGTTACTGTCAAGGACTAGGCCAGAGGCTGTTCATTGGTTCCATACAATTCACCTCTCTCCCGTGTGTGGAAAGATGAGAGCCATGTTGCTGACTTCATGGTCTCATAACAGAAGGGCTATTTTTTAAGAGGTATAGTCGTGTGTTCCTTAATGACAGGGACACATTCTGAGAAATGTGTTGTCAGGCAATTTCGCTGTGCGGACATGATGGCGTGTATGCACAAGAACCCAAATGCTCTAGCCTGCTACACATCTAGACTATATGCTATAGTTTATGGATCCTAGGCTCTCAACTTGTATAGCATGTGACCTCACTGAATACTATAGGTGGTTAGAACACTTTTGTGTGCAGTTAGAACACAGTGGTAAGTACTTGTGTATCTAAACATAGAAAAGGTAGGCCGAGTGTGGTGGCTCACGCCTGTCATCCCAGCACTTTGGGAGGTGGAGGTGAGAGGATTGCCTGAGCTCAGGGGTTCAAGACCAGCCTGGGCAATTTGGTGAGACCTCGTCTGTACAATAAATTTTAATAAATAGTCGGGTGTGGTGCTGCACGCCTGTAGTTCAAGCTACTTGGAAGGCTGAAGCGGAAGGATCACCCAAGCCCAGCAGGTTGAGACTACAGTGGTCGTGAGTGTGCCACTGCACTCTAGCCTGGGCGACAGAGAGAGACTCTGACTCAAAAGAAAAAAAAAAAAGAAAAAAGAAAAGATAGAGTAAAACTGTGGTATAAGAGATAACACATGGTCAGCCCGCATAGGGTGCTTAGCATGAATGGAGCTTGCAAGACTGGAGGTCACCCTGGATGAATCAGTGAGTGAATGGTGAGTGGGTGTGAGGGCCCAGACATCACTGTGCACCCCTGCAGACTTGATAAATACTGGACACTTAGGTTCCACTAAATTGTTAAAAAAAATTTTACTTTCTTCAATAATAAATGAACCTTAGCTTACTGTCACTTTTTCACCTTGCATACTTTTTAATTTTTTAAAACTTTTTGACTCTTTAATAACCAGCTTGAAAGACAGACACTGCACTATAACTGTACAAAAGTATTTTCTTTATATCCTTATCCTATAAGTTTTTTTCTATTTGTAAACTTTTTACTTTATTTTTTAGTTAAAATTTTTAAAAAAACGAGACAGTCGGGTGCAGTGTCTCCCTCCTGCAATCCCAGCACTTTGAAAGTCAGAGGCAAGAGATTGCCTGAACCCAAGGGTTTGAGACCAACCCTTGGCGAGACCTTGTCTCTACCAATAAGTCATAAAATTACCCAGACATTGTGGCGTGTGCCTGTAGTTCCAGCTACTTGGGAAGGTTGAGGAGGAAGGATTGCCTGAGTCCAGGAAGTCGAGCCTGCGGTGGCCGTGAGCATGCCACTGCACTCCAGCGTGGGCGACGGAGTGAGACTCTGACTCAAAATAAAACAAAAACAAAAGATGGAGACACAGCCACACACACGAACCCAGGCTCACACAGGGTCAGGGTAATCCGTGTTACTGTTTTCCACGTCCACATGTTGCCCTCTGGAAGGTCTTCAGGGGCCATAAAACGCATGGCGCTGTCAGCTCCTATGATGACAGTGCCTTCTGGAACACTTCCTGGAGGACCCACCTGAGTCTGTTTGCAGTGAACTTTTTTTTTATAAGTAAGAGTACACTCTAAAATAGTGATTAAAAAGTACAGTAGGCTGGGCTCCATGGCTCAACCTGTCATCCCAGCACTTTGGGAGGCTGTGGTGAGAGGATTGCCTAAGCCTAGGGCTTCGAGACCAGCCTGGGCATCTTGGTGAGATCTCTCAATAAATCATAAAAACTAGCTGGGTGTGGTGGAGCACGTCTGTAGTTCCAGCTACTTGGAAGGCTGAGGCGGAAGGTACTTCTGAGCCCAGCAGCTTGAGGCTACGGTGGCCGTGAATATGCCACTGTACCCTGTCTAGCCTGGGTGACAAAGAGGGAGACACCAACTCAAAAAAAAAAAAATACAGTAAATGCAGACATCGGGAACGGTGTTTATGATCACTATCAAGGACTATGCACAGAACATAATTGTGTGCTAGACACATATACAGCTGGCAGTGCAGTGGGCTTGTTTTCACCAGCATTCCCACAGACACGTGAAAAACAATGGGTTGTTCTGGGATGACATTATGACAGCGAGGACATCACAAGGCCAAGGGAATTTTTCAACTTCACTATCATCTTATGGGACCACCTTCCTATATGCTGCCCCTTGTTGACCAAAGCACCCTGATGTGGCTCATGACTGTGTCTTCTAATCCATTTTGGGAAACCAAGGGAGTATACAGTATCAATCAGTAGGTAGCTGACTGCGTAGACGCCTGGACAGGACTTCAGGGAACCTGCACTCTATTCCTGTCCTGGTCACCGGTAGCTCTGGAATCTAAGCTAGTTGGGCCTCTCTGGACTTCACCTGCTTTACCAGCTGTTAGACTTGTGACCTTGAGCTTGAGACTTGTAGCCCTTCCCAGTCGAACAGTCTGGAATTTCCCCCTCTTTCCTATCTTTTCTTCAGATTTTCTTTTCTTCTACTTCTTCTTCTTCTTCTTCTTTTTTTTTTTGATTCAGGGTCTCACTCTGTCGCCCCGGCTGAGTGCAGTGGCAAAATCATGGTTCACTGCAGCCTCAAACTCCTGGCGATCCTGCCACCTCAGCCTCCCCAGTAGTTAAGGCTACAGACACTCACCACCACACCTGGCTAATTTTGACTTTTGTTTGCAGAGACGTGGTCTTGCTATGTTGCCCAGGTGGGTCTCGAATTCCTGGGTTCAAGCAATCTTCCTGCCCGGGCCCTCCAAAGTGCTGGGATGACAGGCGTGAGCTACTGCATCTGGGTCTTTCTTACCTTTTCTTCTATCTGTTTAAGAGCACAAATCCCACCTCCTTGGTGATATTCCACAGGGAGGGGGTGAAATGGTGCCACATCATGGTGAAATGGGTGGTAGGAGAAATGACCTCAACTCTCAACTCAGGGCAAGAGTGGTGTCCAACGGCGAATGAATGGCCGTCTGGGGCCCTGTAACACGACACTTGCCAACAAGGCAGGCATGTATCCCTTGCTGCGGAGTTGGGCTGCACCATTCTGAGCGTGCACTTCTCTCTGGGTAAGCCTCTTTCTCTTCTCAACACACATTTGTTAACTGGTCTGCATATTAGCATGGCCATCATTTTCGCTAATGTTTTCAGTCTGAAATTCGTCCTGGAGATGCTGAATGGCCCTTTTAGTTTGTGCTTTCTGTATAAACACAGAGTATTTTTCTTTTCTCCTTTCATTTCTTTTTAAAAATAAGTTCTTTTTCCTATACATTCCCTGAGGGTACCCGTCCTGTGGTCTGTGACAGTTGGACTTCATTTTAGAGCTGACTTTTTTCCCCCTCTATTCTGTAGATTTCTTTGTTTGCATTTGAGCATTAAAAAAGCAATCTAAAATTAGATTTTTTTTTTTTTGTCCATATGGATTTGTTCTTAGAGCTCTGGCTGTATGTTGCATAACTGGCAGTGGTTTTTGTTTGTTTGTGTTTTTGGCTTCTTGACTCTTTGGGAGGACATATAATTTTCATAAACAAAGCAGGTTTTATCTACTATCGTATACCTGGATTTCGAGTTCTGAAAGTGACCTACCTTTATAGGGATAAAGAAAGAATCATAGAGGACGGTCACAGTCATGGACAGAACTATCTGGAAACCAGGAGCCATTAGGTCATTGTTGATTGAATCTATCTCCTGCTACAGTTTTAAGTTTGCCTTTAACTTATTTCATGGAGATGGTTTGGTCAGATTATGCAAATGGCAGGGCAAACGAAACAGGAAGCAGGAAGCAGCGCGATAGGTGGGTAGTTCATATCTGCAACATATGCGATTTTAATTCTGAGATTTTAAGGCTTAAAAAGATGAGATTTTTAAGAGGTAAAAACAAAGCTACTACTGCCCAATCTGTTACATCTTGTGTAACAAACTTAAGGTAGTTCTGAACTGTTTCCAAAAGGGAGAGAAGGCTTGCTGTGTCCTGGAAGATTCATTCCTCAGCTTGTTTTTCTTCTTTTTTAGTATTTCCTTTGCTGCTTCTTGCCTATGCCTTTTTCCCTTTTAGACATCCAGAGCGTCCTGGAAACTAGGAGTTTAAGTAGCTTTCCTGGAACGGTCAGGCTATGATTTTAATACCAGTACGGACAAATGACCACACTTTGCAGACCACCGTGTTAGTCTGCTTTTTTTTTTTAAATGTAAAAAATACACTTGGAAGCTTTGTCTGTGTGGAAACACCAGCCCTGCAAAGAGGAAACTCCGATGAATGTATTGGCTGTTGCAGTATTTGGGTCTACATATTTTTGTTTCATTTTTCTTTGAAGATTTTTGTTTCCTTCAATTTCTGTTCCTGTAGAAGGGTAAGATATATGCAAATGAGAAAATGCATTTTTGTAGTTTTTTTCATTTTTTCTTCTTTACCACAGATCCAGAATATAAACTCCTGGCCGGGCACAGTGGCTCAAGCCTGTAATCCTAGCACTTGGGAGGCCGAGGCGAGAGGATGACCTGAGCCCAGGGGTTCGAGACCAGCCCAGGCAACTTGGCGAGACCTTGTCTCTACAATAAATAAAAAAAATTAGCCAGGTATAGTGGCGCACGCCTGTAGTTCTGGCTACTTGGAAGGCTGAGATAGAAGGTTGCAGGAGCCCAGCAGGTCGACGCTGGGGTGACCGTGAGTGTGCCACTGCACTCCAGCCTGGACGATAGAGTGAAACTCTGACTCAAAAAAAGAGAGAGAAAAGAAAACTCATATTACCTTGTAATAAAGTGAACAGATAACATTTTTGGCACTTGTTAGTACTAAGCTCTAAAACCCTCAGTGACAATGAGGCCGTCACTGACATTCCTGTGTCAGGAGTAGCTCCCTTGAAAGACTACAAGACGGTATACCGCGTCATGGACTTTACGCAAGTCCATTTAGTTCTTGGTACAGACAGTCTCTGAAACCTTCCAGCTCAAAGATTTGATAATTCTTGGATTGGAAAAACATCTTTCCCCGTCTTGCTGTGGGCTTTTTTGGCATTTGTACTGATTGGCTGGGAAAAGTGGCTTACTTGTGGTATTTGGCTTTAGGTATTTGGGCTACAGACCAAGTTTCAAACCTTTTACATATTTGTACACTTAGTTTAGACTATGTTTTGCACAAAGACTTAAAATTGAAATCAAGAAAAAAATGGTCTCCCACCAGCTAAACAACCTCAACACGGTTCCCTAATTTCCTGAAAGATTTAGCCTTTTTCTGTGACATAGACATTTCACCAGCTCTATGGCAGTCCTGAGTTTTAGAAAACTTTTCTCTGTTTTTTTTTGAGTTGGAGTCTCACTTGCTGGACTTCGGTGATCCTTCCGCCTCAGCCTTCCAAGTAGCTGGAACTACAAGCGTACGGCTAATTTTTTTTTATTATTATTATTGTAGAGATGAGGTCTCACCAAGTTGCCCAGGCGGGTCTCAAACCCGTGGGTTCAGGCAATCCACTCACCTCAGCCTCCCAAAGCGCGGGATTACAGGCTGAGCCACTGAGCCCAGCTACTTTTCTCTATTTTTTTTTTTTGCTTTAAGACATTAAAGATAGCCACAGAAGCCTATCAAACGGTAATAGATTTTTTTATCAGAAAAATGATGGACATTGCTCTTACCACCTTTTATTTAACATATCCTTTTTTTAAAAATTTTATTTTTTAAATCTTTTTCTTTTTTTTTTTTTTTTTTTTGTTGTTTTTTGAGTTGGAGTCTCACTCTGCTGCCCAGACTGGAGTGCAGTAGCCACTCCCGGCCACTGCAGCCTCGACCTGCTGGACTTCGGTGATCCTTCCACCTCAGCCTTCCAAGTAGCTGGAACTACAGGTGCGCACTACCACGCCCAGCTAATTTTTTGATTTATTGTAGAGATGAGGTCTCGCCAAGTTGCCCGGGTGGGTCTTAAACCCGCGGGCTCAGGCAATCCATTCACCCAAAGACATGGGATTACAGACTGAGCCACCGAGCCCGGCTTCATATCTTATTTTTTTAAAAAAAAGATACAAATTTTATGTACCAATTCTGCTTGGATAGTGCTAAGGTATTCTTATTTGTGTCCCTCCAGAATTCTTTCGTTGAAATTCTAACCCCCAAGGTGATGGTATTAGGAAGTGAGGCCTTTGAGGGGTGAGTCACTCATGAGGGCTATTAGGGCCCTTATAAAAGAAGCCCCAGAAAACCCCTCATCTTTTTTTCCATAGGAGGTTACAGTGAAAAGATGACTGTCTGTGAATCAGGAAGTGGGCCCTTGGGGCAACCCCTTCAGGTCCCCTCCCACTGTGGGAGCTTATCTGTCCTCAATAAATCCTGCTTTCTCCTAAAAAAAAAAAAAGTGAGCCCTCACCAGACATTGAATCTGCCTTGATCTTGGAATTTCCAGCCTCCAGAATCGTGATACATTTTTGGTGTTTATAAGTGATTTAGCTTGTGACATTTAGTTGTAGCAGCCCACATGGACTAAGGCAGGTAGGCAGGGAATATAATAGGGAGGTGAATTTTGTATAAAAAGAGGAAAAGCATACGGGGGTATTTGTGAAGGAGAGAGAGAAAACCTAGGATGGAATATATAGCACATACATTCGTGAGATCATAACTCTTCCTTGGCAATCACGATGTCCCTGACCTTGGGCTTGACTTTAGCATCAGAGCTGATCAGTTACCCTAGACTTTGGCCAACAGGGAGGTGAGATGAGTTTGTACCTTGTCTGTCTGAGGTGTGTATGCTGACTCAACGCCCCAATGAATCCAGAAAAGGGTCCACATAGCAATTTTTGTGACTTTGACCTGTTTTTGATCTGAGAAGGAACAGTTTTTTTGGGTAATTCAAAACCTCTGGTTTGTATTTCAATATTAAAAAAAAACCCATTTGACAAATAGTGAACTAGGAACTGGTTTTTGAGAAATGTAAGAGTATCTACAGTTGGGATTGCCCCAGGTTCGCCATCTGTTAGTGTCTAGGAGACTCACCATATGTTGTGCTCACATTCTGACTTTTTACAGGTTAACTTGTTTTCACTTTTGTTCTTAACCCCTGCGTTTTGGGCACAGCTGGTAACACTGAAACTTAGTTTGACTCAACAAACTTAGAGAACAGAAGAACGGGGATGGGGTGTGTCTTTAGGAAGAACAAACAGACCAGGACGCATTAATTCCTAAAGGATATTAATTCCTAATTCTCCCATCATGCAGTTCAAAGACGCGTCTCATGCTTTTCCCATTGTGAAACACACATGCAGGCTTGGGGGTCCTGTGGGGTTCAGTCGTGTGTGTCCCCCGCCATCCCCTCTTGCAACCGACCCTCCTGAGAAGGCTGAAGGGGGTGAGCCTGTTTGCATCACATCGGGTCCCTCGGTGGCCAGTGGCTCTTGTGTCTGCATCTCGCCATCTCGACCCTGCCACGATGTTAATGGCTGTCGGCACGCTCCGCTGTTTATCTTGGAATTTGATCCCATCATCTTGGCAACCAGACAGGGACCTTTACTGCTCAGATTGTTTGTCATTTGCTGTTAATTATCTGTTGCCATAAATTCTGCACTTTGAGGAGAAAGGGAATGTTTTGAAATATTTCCTCCAACGTGCCAGTGGAGCTTCGTTTTCCGAGGACAAAAATAAGCCCGTTGGGAACTGGTTTTAGGGAACGCGAGTGCCCTGGTTTCTCTGACAGGCTTGGTTAGAGCTTGCTAATGCAGCCGGGATTTGCACCAAAGGAACCTTTGCACCTCAACGAAGGGCTGTGTTAAGTGGCAGGCAACCCCCAGAAGGAAGAAACATAATTTAACTTTGCATCAAGGGTTTTGCCTTGATCCCAATCTCTCTGTGCCATAATTGTGTTTTGGAGGTGCAAGGCCTGTTCCCCTCAGCTGGTTCCTCCTCCTCAAAGGTTATTGAGACAGAGCAGTCCACGCTGAAAAGTAGCTTCTGCTTACCTGCCTTTATGAGGTGTTTATTTTGTTGAGTGTAGAATTAAAAATGAGCTTCCTGGCCCTTGGTGGATTTTGGTCCTGGCCTCTTGCTCTGCAGGGAGGCTTGTGCACATCATAAACGGAGAACACTGTTTTGCAAGGTGCTGTGCCCTGAGCTGCGGGAGCCCCCATTGGGCTAAATAAACAGGGGAGAGGGAGGGAGGGAGGAAGAGAGAGTGAGAAGAGAGAAAAAGAGGAAAGGCGAGAGAGAGAAACAGAGAGAGGGAGAGAGGAGAGAGGGGAAAGTGAGTGAGAGAGAGAGAGAGAGAGAGAGAGAGAGAGAGACAGGAGAGATGGAGAAGAGAGACGGAGATAGAGAGAGACAAAGAGGAGAGAGGAGAGACAGATAGAGACACAGAGAGAGAGAGACAGAGGGATATAGAGGAGAGGGGAGAAAGAGAAAAAGAGGAGAGAGAGAGAGAGGAGAGAGTGAACGAAAGAGGAGAGATGAAGAGACAGAGGAGAAAGAGAGAGGAGAGAGGTGGGAGAGAGAAAGACATAGAGAGAGACAGAGATAGGAGTAGAGAGGAGATAGGCGAGAGAGAAGAGAGTGGGAGAGAGACAGAGATAGGAGAGAGAGGAGAGAAAGACCACTGAGGAAGAGAGAGACAGAGAGAGGAAAGAGATGGGGGGGAGAGAAACAAACACAGAGAGACAAAAAGAGAGAAGCAGAGAGAGAGAGAGAGACAGAGAGACAGGAGAGGGAGAGAGAGGAGAGAGAGAGAGGAGAGAAAGAGGAAGAGAGAGGAAGAATGAATGCTTGTATTTTAGAGGGGGATGTTCAGGGGTGGAGTGATTGCTGCTAAGAAGAAATCTGGGCACAATTAAAAATATGTGTCCAATGGAGTCATTTGAGAGGTCCAGGAAAAAGCATACCCAGAACTACTCCTTGGTGGTCTCCTTAGTGCAGTGGGGCTTGTGATTGTCCACGCTTCCAAGGTAAAGGTGAGGCTTATATTAGATGCTTAGTGCTCTGTGGAGCGCTCAACATGGCGTCTGCATGCTCGGTGGGCAGAGCTCTTCTGGTCACTCATGGTGTTGACCAGGCTTGCTTCTGAAACACAAACCCTTGAGTGTCAGCTGTTTCAGTGGAAGCCCCTGGTCCGTCATCATCAGCCTTTTTTGTGTTAAGTTTGATGTGTTTGCTTCATTGTGGTCCAGAAGTTTTTACGGCTGTACCATCTCCGGGGAAGAGAGAGATTGAGTCTCTGTTGATTATCCATAGCCAGGGGCACAGACATAACAAAAACTGATCTCAGTTCCCTGCAAGCTGTCAGGGCCAGCGTAACTCTCAGTGATGTGTCTTTTGCTGGAGCTGTGGAACTTGCCTGGGCAAGCATGTCCTTCCCAGGTTTACAGGGATAGGTGATCATAGGGTCATCCTTCACTAAAGCACTGTTTCTAAATATTCTGCTCTTATGATCCTTTGATTTCTTCTTTCTTGGTGTTTTCTAAAGGGAGCAGGAGGGGTGTTGCCTGGACACTATTTTAAAACACAGATTGCAATCAGACTTTAGAATTCAGAAATGAGTGTTAGATGTATTGAATGAGTGACTTAGTAACCCTTTGAATATGAGAATTAGAGACTGGAGGGGGGAGATTGGGAGTTGAAAAAAAGCACTGTGATTGCTGGGAAAAAGAGTTAACACTTTGGGTTTTTTAGAAGCCATTAAAACTCTGATGGGATCAGATTACTTGACTGCACATCTGAAATGTGAAACGCTTGCCCTAAACCGTGCAATTGAGTTAAGCTCAAAATTCAAGGCCTTCCCCTAAGACTGGCCTCTGGGTAAGCCTCATTGTTGATGGCAAAATGATTTCCTTTGAGAGGAGCAAGACTACAGTGAGGTTTTGAGGGCCAATTTAGTCTGTACATTGGTGCCAGCCAGACATTTGGCAACGGTTAGTGCCAGCTTTGGTGATCTGTCCACCGATTTTTTCCCCAAGGTCCTCAAAACCGTCTGGATTCAGTACTGACACTGAAGGAAAGATGCAGTTATAAGTCCAGCCTTCTAGGCATGCCTCCTGTGGTTTTGGTTTTTCCAAGGGCAGAGGTACCCCGGGTGCGGGAGCGCCCCCCACACACTGGAGGAGTCTCTGTGGGATGGTGACAGGCCTTGTCCCTAAAGACTCTCCTCTTTCTCTGTGTTGTCGCTTCTTTAGGGAATCCCCTCTCCCTTTCTCTCATCTAATCCAGATGGGATGTCCCTTTTTCCATCCTTGGGGTCCCTATGCGTGACAGCGTCACTTGGTTGCACTTATGGTAAACGCACCTTCTAACTGTTCATGAAATGCCTTTCTTCTGGTAGGCTATCCACTCTAGGAGGGCAGCGACCCCATCTTTTTGTTTTTATTTATTTTTTGGCTGCCTTTATCCACAACACCTATCACAGAGTTGGGCACATTCTAGATACTCTACAAATGCCTGTGGACTGAATGAATGGAAACTGAGTTTGCAAGGATTCGAGGGATGAATATGTGCTTTCCCGAGCATCTGAGTAGCCTTGTCTTTGAAAAGTCTCCCATATTTTTTTTAGGATGGAGCTGGAGGAAGTTCAGTGTGAGTATTTCTGATACACGGACATTAATCTGTCGCCTTCTTTGCCTCAACTGACACCCAATTTGACAGCAGTAAACTCTTGTTTCTAACGTAGGAGCAATATTAAAAACATAGGAACATAGGAACTTTGAATTTGACCTTAAAGGTGATGGTTTCCTATATTGTTTTCTAACTTAAAAACAGAGGCATCAGAAAGGATATGGCTCTAACTCTTTGTAAAATGCTCATTTATTGATCCTGTTTGCAGCCAACAATGATTAGTTAGAAGTATGAAATTGATTAAGATATGTTTCAGCCCACTTACCTGGACTCTGACATCTGCCCCTAAAATGTGGAGTTTACTTGAAATGAAGACCATGACAAAGGTCATCTGTCATCATGAGAATCATGCATTTTGCTTAAAGTGAACCGATTCTTATTTTGTATTTTGATGTTCAATAACTTTACAATTTAATTTTTTAAAATAGTAACCCTTTAAAGTTCCTTTTTTTTGGATTCAAGATTTCACTGTTTCCCAGGTTGGAGTGCAGTGGCACAATCAAGGCTCACCACAGCCTCACCTCCTGGGCTCAGGTGATCTCCCACCTTAGCCTCCTGAGTAGAGATGAGGTCTCTCTGTGCTGCCCAGGCTAATCTCGAACCTTATGGGCACAAGTAATCTTCCCGCCTCAACCGCCCAAAGTGCTGGGATTACAAGGCATGCGCCACCGTGCCCTGCCTGATTTTCTTACAGAACAACTGTTTTGACAGAAATCTGTGATTTGGGTTAAATATAGTTAACACTATCATAACAATGTTGGTGTTAGAATGATCGAAAATCTTGTTTTTAAAAAAAATATTTTTTTGATTTAGAAGTAAAACAAAGGAAATTTAAAGCAAGTATGTAATGGAGTTCTAATTGTGGGTGACCAAACTGTTAACCCCTTGAAAAGCAAATGATCAGAAAAAAAAAAAAAAACTCTGCTATAACATACCAGGCTTAAGAAAGAAGTTTACAAGGAGCAGAAATTAAAAGAGGAGAGATAAGCTAGAGAAGTCAGCATTGCAAGCACTTTGGGGGCAGGACTGACTTCAGGTTTTCGCCCCAACTTTCCCCTGCGGCTGTGTCTACTGAGGAAGGTGCGGTATAATTAGGCTTTCTGGAGATGCCCTTTGGCGAGAGAGACCTAATTGAGTCTCCGGACTTGGGTGTGGGGGATCGACTTGGTGGCGGTGGCGCATTCTGCCCTGCAGGTAGGAGCGCTTTGATGGACCTGCTGCTTTGATAAGTACCTGGAAGGCTGTCTGTGACATTGTTTAGGTAAAGTATGGCTTGGTAATTGACGGTCAGTGCCCCTCCATCTAGGAAAATTTTGCTTTAAAATAGGGAAGACACTGAAACCCACATGCGCAATTTAAATGAGCCCGTATTCTGCATTCTAAATCTGCACCGGATGCCAAGTAGAAAACCGGAACACTCTCTCAGGATGCTGTTAGGGCCAAGCGGAATCTCATTAGGGCAGCTTCAAAGATCAGTTCCTAGTGTCCATAAAAACAAGTGTAAATTATCTGGTGCGCGCCTGCTGTTAGCAGTTGTGGTGTTGCATTATGCATGATTCAAGACTACAGAGCAGACGCGGGCTGCACGGAGTTCTACAATATATGGGGGGATGCCTCCACCCTTCTTTTTTTTTGGGTGCTGAGTCCTACATTTTGGAAATTTATCGGTGTGTTTCAGTTCATGGAGGGTGCCGTATATAACCTGCTCCTGCTTTTGTGATGAATTGGAGTCCGTTCGGAGAGGAATGATAAGGTTCTGAATGGTTTACACGAACCATCGCCCTTCTCAGATTTATATATCTTGTCTGCTCCCATATAAAGTCAGATTAGGGGGCCACGGATGCGATCCACGCACGTAGAACTGGGTGCATTTGTTTCCATTATTCTCACCCTCGTTTTGGTCTGTTCAATAGGTTTTAAAAATAGGAGTGCTCAGTAAATTAGGAAAATGTCGCGTTTAACATACAAGGCTTTAATAAATAGTTTTGAAGTAAATGCCTGAAAGTCCGGAAATATATTCTCGGGCTTTCTTGCCTGAGGAGGCAGGGTGGCAGTGGAGTCAAATGGACCCTGGGACCAGACTGCCACGGCTTGAATCTTGGTCTACCTCTTACGATCTGTGTGACTTTGGACAAGTTACTTACCTCTCTGTGTTCTCATCTGTAAATGAGGGGGGGGAATAGGACTTCCTTCAAAGGGCTGCTGCAAAGTTTAAATCAGTTAATTTATGTCGGGTCCTCAAACCCTTTTCTGGAGACATAAGTAAGTCCTGCAGAAGTGTATGCTCATATTGGTGTTACCGTTATTATTATCAGATGCAGACGACCTTCCAGTGCCACTGGAGATGACTACGTGTGTCTCGTCTCGAGGCTTAAACTCACGAGCTTTTCGGCACCAGTTTCCTCCATTTTGAAATTTACACTTGCAGATGTAAGGTGTAGCCCGGATATTAACATGTCCTTTTCCAGGCTGGAAGCCCTGACCAGGATCTGAGAATATAAGCGTAGGTGGGGGAATCCTCCAAAAGCCGAAATTATCTTTTGGAAGAAGGGCCCCTTGTAGTCTAGATTTCCCTCACTAAGTCAGTGTTCTAGGAGCCCACTGGCATCCATGTGCCAGCTAGTGTTGCTGTGAGAGACTCGTTTGGCTTCAGTGAATTTTCTTTTTCTTGGAGATTCTTTCAGTGCGTTTTGCCCATTTCATGATGAGTGATTTACGAGCACCCTGTCCACACCAAACTGGGTGTTCAGCAGTTTTGGACCCCAAACAGCATGACCCCCGTGCCCTGCCTTCCCTAGTCACCAGATCTTGCCCTGACTTTTTTTTTTTTTCTTTCCCGGCTGAAAAGAGTCCTCCAGGGAAACATTTTGCCCATGTGGAAGAGGTGAAGCAGAGCACGACAGAAGCACTAAAAGGCATCCAAATTGATGAGTTCAAAAACTGTTTTGAATTGACCATAATACAATAAGAAAGGGATTGGCTGTAATGGGACATTGCCAGGGGAGGGGAGGGGAGGGCACCTAACGTCAATCAGGTATCTGATCTCAAACTGGGCAAAGTGGGGACCAAAGGGAGGCCCAAACTTTACCTGTATGATGACCACTTGCATACCTAATTCTGAACTGTACCCCACATCTTTTTTTTTTTTTTGAGTTGGAGTCTCACTCTGTCTCTCAGGCTGGAGTGCAGTGGCACACTCATGGCCACTCCAGCGTCGATCTGCTGGACTTCCAGTTATCCTTCTGCCTCCACCTTCCAAGCAGCCGGGACTACAGGTGCATGCTACCACACCCACCTAATTTTTGATTTATTGTAGAGGTGAGGTCTCGCCAAGTTGCATGGGCTGGTCTCGAACCCGTGAGCTCAGGCAATCCACTCGCCTCGGCCTCCCAAAATGCTGGGAATACAGGCTGAGCCACCGAGTCCAGCCGTACCCCACATCTTTAAAATTAAAAAAATTGAATTAAAAAAAAAACTGTTTTGAGCAGTGGGAAAAGCATGTTGGTAGATGTATTGCATCCAACAGAGAGGACTTTGAAGGTGACTGAAGTTTAAATGTGGAAAAATAAATACACAATTTTTAAATAAACAAATTTCGGGTTTTTGGAGGTTCCCCGTCTGTGTGATTGAGAAGATATAGATATATGAAGGCTGACAGTGGGCACAGGCTGTAAACCATTACCTTGAGGTCCGTGACTAGAACACACTGAAAATATAAAATGCTTTGTAGATGTGTCTCTTTCTGGCCCACGTGACCCAGGGAGACAACCATGAGATCTTGGGAAAAGGATAAGAAAAAGCCAGAGAAAGACAGCTTTCTCTGGCCAGTATTTTCGACATCTTTCCCCATTTGTTTCTCAGAGCCTAGTCTCCCGACAAAAGAGCCCACCAAAGGTCAAAAGAGCAGCCTTCCACGGTGCCGTGTGCCTTAAATCCACTCATTTTCCAGCACGGGTTACCTCCATTTGGAAAGTAGAAAAGGATATTAACGGTTCCCTTTCTAAATGGGAAGCCCTGTAAGGGTAGGAATGACGCCGACCGACTGATCTCTGCACTGCGCGTGGGCTCAGATGCATCTTTGACAAATTGAGAGATGGTCTTTAAGATGCAGTTCTTGTCATTTTGTCCTCACAGTAAGTTTTGAGCTTGGAGTCTCCCTCTCCTCTTGATGCTGTGAGCATGGTCTCCCTCGCCATGTTGCTGTGAGCATGGTCACCCAAGCGCGGGCTAAGTGTTCTTCCTTCCAGTGTGCTGAAAACGCCCCTGCCATCTCCTGCCACTCACTTATCAGTCCTTATGCTGCCTTGTTGGTGGCTATCCTGTTTTGGCATTGAGAGGTTGAGGTTACCTTTGGGGTTCTGCAGTCCTCTGACACCTTCACTTAGAAATAAGAAACTCACTCTGAAACATTTGAATAAGAGAAAGGGCTGTTTGGGGACCTTGGAAACCATCTACAGGATGGGAAAGAAACTGGAAAGGAGGACGGGGTGTCTGGGGGAAGTTGGTTGTCATTGAACATCAAGCATTCATTCACTGCCATTCCAATCAATAAATCAATAAGCATTTCTTGGAATTAGCAAGGCTGTTTTGCTTATTGCTTTATCCCCACTGCATGGTACGGTGCCTGACACATAAACAGATAGTTATTGATGCACAAAAGGATGAATGAATGAACGTCTTCTTGGGGTTAACAGTCAGAATAGCGTAAATCCGTAAACTACCCAGTTCTTGCTTGCTAGGGATGTCTTACTCTGTCTTAAGAGACAATTGAGTGCATCCGAATTAAGCAATATTTTGTAAAGTGATCATCCTTGTATTATTCTTAACAGAATGTCAAAGTTTTTTGATACTTGTGTGCTGTGTTCACTGTGAGGGAAACACAGGTAGGGAATAACTTTACATATATTTTTCTGGCAGCCTAGAAAGGTTGAGTGACTTGGCCAAGGTGATGTGAAATTTCTGGGTTCCCACACAGAATGTGTGTCTGTGTGACCCTTAATAAGCTGTTGGTGCCCAGGGAGCTTGCAGTTTAGGGCAGACAATAAATGCTGAGTGGGAGAAACAGGGCAGAATTTGTTCAAGAACGGGTCTACAGTCAGACCTTTTGGGCCATCTGACTTAATTCTACTGAATTTCCCTCCAATATCATTTCCTGGTTTTTCCCTGTGGACATTCGCCAGGGGCATCAGAGGGTCTCCAGGTTTGATTCTTCTCCCAAATGTGAAAGAAGGTGGGCTTCCCGGAGGAGGCACCCTGCAATGGGCAGCAGTTTGAAACAAACAGGAGCAGCTTTTTTGCGCTCTGGAGCATCACGTTCTGTTTTCATTTCACAATATTTCTTCCTACTCTTACTGCTCTGGTGGCCCTTGGTTCTTCTCAAATCTGGCAGCATCTTCTGGCCCTATGGCCTCCAGAAACCACCGCCATTTCCTAGCCAGAAACTGTGCACACTTGGACAGCAATTGCACTTCAGCTGAGTTGTGGATGTCGGGAAGTGTATGGCTTGTGCCATGGACTTGGATAGTGGTGTACGTTTCAAATAACTTAGTCGGTGACTGACCCAGTCTTGTTCTGTGTGGAAATAAGCAAACCTGTCAGCCTCTAGGTCTTTTCCATTTGGAGACATGAAGAAGACAAGTTGGGTATCTCAACCCAATACATTTTACAGAATTCCATCAGAGTATAGTTTTGAGACCTGACTGCCGTTGACTATCAGAGATCAAGGGTAACTTCAAAGACACCTCCATTTTTGAGAAGTTCACGGAGGTCACTTTGGAAATACTGTCTCTGACCAAAGAGAAGTGGCATTATTGCCTGGAAAATGGCTTCCATTATCTGTCGCTGGTGTCTCCATCACTGGGTAGACCGTCGAAGTGTGTCTTCTTCATTCGGGTTGACACAGGTCACTCCACAAGGAGAATTTCCAGCCACGTGCAGTTTCCCTCTTGGAAGATGCCCAGTGGCAGGTGTGAGGCATCCCATTAAACGTCTGTATGTTAAACTGCAGCCGGGCCCAAGTTGGTCTTGGCGATGATCCTCTTTGCCCAGGGTACTGTCGATCTAGCTGTTCAAAAGGCTGCTGCCAGTCGCTTGGGATATTGGTGCGGTGCCTGGCAGCTGGGTATGGGCTCAGTTGCTGGGAATGAGCCAGTGGTGCCTGTAAGATCCTTAAAACCTGAGCATCACATCACGGCAAGTAGGAGAATTCTTCCAGCTCGCTTGCTTTTCTGGGAAGTTCAGAGATGGCATTTGGCAGCAACTTTACATTACCTGGAGACTGTTGAACCTGACATCCCATTGAACAGTTGAACTTCATAATAGGGAAATTATCGAATAAAAGCTCTAATTTGGGGTGACAATTAAAAATAGTGGCTCAAGACCCAACTGCCTGGGCAGAGAAGCTCATAAAATATGCATCCTGGGGGAGGGACACAACATCAATTAGGGTACCTGATCTCAAATCAGGTAAAGTGGGGACCAAGGGGAGCCCAAACTTTACCTGTATGATGTCCCCTTGCATACCTAATTCTGAATTGTACCCCACATCTTTAAAATTTTTTAAACACACACACACACACACAAACACACACACACACACACACCCCATGGGGTCCATCTTGTGAATGTATTGGCTGTGGTGGTCTTTATTTCACCAGAGAACTTACACGTCTCGGTTGTCGCTATTCAGATATGTGTGTGTAAGTATACATACACATCCACCCACAGACAGATGCAGGTTTAATGTCAAACGTAGATGAAAGTGCTTTCGGAACACTTCTTTTGACGATCTACAAAACAAATAAAGACCCGGCCACGTCTGCATGTGGGCTGAACACCTCACCCGCCAACAATTACTCAACACAGTTGACCTTGTTTTCTATTGAGGGCACCAACAAGCCACGTTGTTAAGCAGATTGGGTCAACCTCGGGTTCACGTTCACATCATTTTTCTTTCTGGGGAGATGAAAAGGTCTTCAGCCGGATTGTTTTCTTTCTCTTCCACCCCAGGTGGGGGGTGGCATGATTTTTGCATGACTGTGGGCCAGCTCTATAAATAAGCAGATTTGGTCTTTTGTTTTCAGTGTAATCAGCAAGATTGCATTTGCATCGCTGGTAAGTGAATCGCATAAGTGAAATTACATTGCCTGCATCTCATTTGGTATCATAAAATGTTATGGGATGCAGACTGTTTTTCTCCGACGGAAGTGTCTTGAGCTAGTATTAGGGAGCTTGGGCTCATTTTCCTTTGTGACCAAATGTGTCGCCTTCCACAGAGCGAGGGCTCATATTTTCACTGATGTGAGTTGCTAGAGAAACACTCATTCTCGTCCTCTAGAATGAGCTGAGATATTGGTTCAGTAGGGGGTAAATGGGAGTTTTAAAACTGTCTCTTGTCGTGTAGCAAGTGATTGCTAATCACTTTCCATCGTGGGTGACAACTTCTGCTGACTGAGAGTAAATGCCACTCAGTGCCGGTTGGGAGGATACAGCGGTCTGAAGCTTTTCAGGCAGTTGGATGCAGGAAATGGTTCCCGTAATTTAAAAAAAAAAAATTGGGTTAGACACCATTTTTCAGTAGCTAGTATGACATACAGTCTTAATTGGCCTTTAAAAAAGATACCCCTGGCTGGGCATGTTGGCTCATGCCCTTCGTCCCAGCATTTTGGGAGGCTGAGGTAGGAGGATCGCTTGAGCCCAGGAGTCCCAGACTGGCCTGGATAACATAGCAAAACCTTATCTCTATTTTTAAAAAATTTAAAAATTAGCCGTATGTTGTGGTACACGTCCTTAGTCCCAGCTACTCAGGAGTCTGAAGCAAAAGGATTGCTTGAGTCCTGGAGGTTGAGACTGCTGTGAGCCGTGATTGTGCCAGTTCACTCCAGCCTGGGTGACAATAGTGAGAGCCCAACTTAAAAAAAAAAGAAAAGAAGTTGGGTGTGGTAGTGTGTGCCTGTAGTTCCAGCTACTTGGAAGGCTGCGGTGGAAGGATCACCTGAGCCTAGCAGGTTGAGGCTGTGGTGGCCATGAACCTGCCCCTGCACTCTGGCCTGGGTGACAGAGTGAGACTCTGACAAAAAAAAAAAGAACAAAAAATGAAAAGATATCCTTAAGACAGATAACTCAAAAGTCATAGTGAGAGTCTCCTACATATTCCCTTGAAAATAAATAATTTGACACATAATAATAATTACTGACTTCAAAAGTCAATAACTTTGGTGACAGATGAGAAAGTCCTTGCTTCACAGGTCACACCACTGTCCTCCACTGAGGTCTCCTTTAATTTATGGATTTTTTTTTTTTTTGACCTGCTGGGCTCCGCAATCCTTCAGCCTCAGCCTTCCAAGTAGCTGGAACTACAGGCGCTCGCTACCATACTCGGCTAATTTTTGACTTATCGTAGAGATGAGGTCTCACCAGGTTGCCCAGGCGGGTCTTGAACCCGCGGACTCCGGCAATCCACTCACCTCAGCTTCCCAAAGGTGCGGGATTACAGGCTGAGCCACCGAGCCTGGCCATTTATGGATTCTTAAGATGAAAGTTGAAGGAAAGGTATGCATTCCTAGATAACCTATAGCACAATGTGGTTACCCACAAAACCTCTGTTTATTAACTACGTTATTGATAAAACCCCACGAGGCAACAGACAGCGCTGGTGCTGACTGTGCCCATTGCTTAAATGTGAGTCTGTTTAGAGGCTGGCCAGTTTTCGTGAAACGCCTACGTACGGAGTGGCCCTGCTTCCTGACAGTGATGACCTTCTGTTATTTGGAGAGGTATTGAAACAGGCTTCACCTGGAGTAAGCAGTAGAGCGGGATGGGGAAAGTCAGTGTGATGAATGAATGACAAATTGAAATATGAGAGTGTAGAGATTTTTTATTCATTTTTTTGGTCAAAAGACTTGAGGATATTAAACCAAAAAGAACAACTTACTTTTAAAAATAGCTTACAATTTTTAAAGCACATGTTCTCACATATAAGTGGGAGCCAAGCTATGGATCTACAAAGAC
>NW_007247393.1:1215078-1238814 GCF_000164805.1 Carlito syrichta
AGTCATCTATGGAGTATAACGTGCACTAGTGGGAGTGACAGGGTCTCTGAAACTCAGACTTCTCTACCACTGTGCAGTTCATCTATGCAATCAAAAGCCACTTGCACCCCTCAGGCTACTGCAATAAAATTAAAAACAGGGACAACCCCTTCGGGTCCCCTCCCACTGTGGGAGCTTCTCTGTCCTCTCAATAAATCCTGCTTCCTCAAAAAATAAAATAGAATAAAAACAATAGAAATAGAAATAAAATCACATGCAATCTTTTTTTTCATAAGACTTCGACAGATTCACCGTTCTGTGTTCTCATATAATTTTTTTTAAATTGCATTTTTTTGAAAATGAAAAACATCTCCTATGGAAGGAGAAGATTGGGTATCATTTCTTTTTAATTAATGAACTTTGAATAGAAGTATGACATATGAGCTGAGGAGTGTACAAATTAGACATGTTCAATGCAGTACATTTTCACAAAGCAAAACACTTGGGTGACCACTATCAGGGTGTAGTTTTAAAGACTTATTTTGTTTGTTTTAGTTTGCAAAATAATATTAGGAAATCATAAGAATTCATAATATTGCAATGGACAATGCATTTTTCTTGGTAAAAATTGTATAGACCTTTGCTGTTGTTGCTGTGTGGCTTATAAAAAAGATAACCGTGCACATTGGGGTCCCACGGCCTCCCATAGACTCCGCTGCAGGGGAATGTTTCTGGGTATAGAAACATTGTTGTGACTTTTATTTCCATTGGTCTCCAAGGCATACTTTTCATTACTAGTCACTTAACGTTTCCAGGAAGCTCCTCTCTGTGATTTGAAAAATTCTCTGGATAATATTTCCAAATTGATGACCTTCTTGAGTTAAAACTTTTTTTTTTAGTCTAGCTTTAAAGATATCTTTGTTTTCTATTCCGTTCGTCACCGTTTTCTCATTGGGAAAAAAAAAATATTGACCATGCTTATCCCACTTCAAATGAGCAGCTGCACTTTGAAACTAGATCCTTCTTTTGGCTGTAATTGTCCAAATAAGGAGGACCAGGTTTGCGAACTATTTGAAAAGAATTGGTTGTGACTGTCAAGCATTTTTCTGCTGTCAGATTTTTTCCTTCAAATGTTGGTGTGTTCTCAAGCCAGGAACAAAAAAAGAAAAGGAAAGGAGAGAAGGAGGGAGAGAGGGAAGAAGGAAGAAAAGAAAAGATAGAGAAAAAAAGGGGGAAACAATTTCACAAAGTACCTAGAAGCTTTGGAAGAAAGAGAAAGACAGGAAGGCCCCAAAAGTTTAGCTTGAGAAAGATCGCTGGGTTTGAAATATGATGACCAACATCTAAGCCAGACTTTTCTTTTTAATTTTACCAGAATAGGTAACATAACAATAAATGCAGGCTGGGCATGGTGGCTCACGTCTGTGATCCCAGCACTTTGGGAGGCTGAGACAGGAAGATTACTTGAGCCCAGGAATTCGAGACCAGCATGGGCCACATAGTGTCTCTATAAAAAACATTTAAAAATTAGCCAGGTATGGTGGCATGCTCTTGTAGTTCCAGCTACTTGGGAAACTGAGGCAGAAGGATCACCTGAGTCCAGGAGTTCAAGGCTGTGGTGAGCTATAATCATGCCACTGTACTCTAGCCTAGATGACAAAATGAAACCTTGACTAAAAATAATAATTTAAACGTGCATGCACACATATATACATGTTTTATATATATGTATATGTATATATATGTATATATGAGTGTGTGTGTGTGTGTGTGTGTGCTGTATGTGTATTCTAGTGCATGTTGTTTTTACCAATTCTTGCAGCACCAGCATTGCTGAAAACAGTTGTGCAATCACCTGTTTGGGGATTGTCTTTGGAGCCAGATCATGGGCGTGTAAGGAAAGTTCTCATGTTTTCTAGCCAAAGACATTGTCTTTACTCAATTCATCCATACCTTCCTGGGAGGGCCCTTATGTTTCTAGGTCAACACATCTAGGGAGCACAATTCATTAATGAATGTCCACAATTGACTTTCTTCTTCCGGCCACGGGGCTCTTTTGGACTGATCAGGGTACACACTTCTTTGATTGGATCTCACTATGGTCATGGCCATGAAGAGTTCTCATACGCATGCTCCTATAGCAACTACCCACTTGTCCATAGAGGTATTGGACTGACTGTTGGACGTCCATGCAACAGTTGATCCAAATCATCTTCTATAAATGGGAATTGCGGTCTAAGAGCTTGGAGACTGAAATAATTGCACATTCTGTTGTTAAGGGAGCCCAGATAACTGATTAGAGATGTTTATTGATTGGTTATCTAGCCAGTTGCTCTTTCTTAAAAGAAAAACAAAGGAAACTGACAAATCATAATAGATGTGTGTTAAATCTCATAATAACTAGGAAAGAACGTTTCCAAATGAACATGAATTATAGCTTTGTTTATTATACTATTGTGAAAGCTAATAATTTGTCTTGACATAATAGCTGCTTTTGGACTATCAGCAGTCATGAATAAATTAAAATATCTATAAATTTCCAAAAGTATATTTGAATTCTTATGTCTTGTATTGTACGAAATTGCATAGTCACTACAACAAAAAGTTTGAATTGATACCTCTGGTTAAGATGGAAATATTCCAACACTTATTTTAGCCTTGCAAGTGAAATAGCGAATGCAACTGTTTCCGAGTTCTGATATGTATTTGTTGGTTTGGCATAGCCATTCTTTTATTCATTCACTCATTCAAATATTTATTGAATTCTTGCTGTGTGTCCAGACAAACAAACTGCCTGAGTCTGGGGCTGTTGAACACATTGAAATGATAATCTCATAAATTCATTCTGGAGGAAAATGTTTCAGGATAATGCCCACCGATGATTTGGCCCTGTCTTGAAACAAAATTTGTGATAGCCTAGAGTATAAAACAAATCCTTTTAATTTTGATTTCCTTTTCATTCTGATGGTCTTTTCCTCATCTTCTTCTTTTACCTTGGTTAAAAAATGCTCTTGGGGAATCCCTTCTCTTTCTTTTTATATCTTCTGGGCTGTAGGGCATACAGTCTACATTAGAACAGGGAGACTAGTTAAAAGTAGGCAAGCCAGATAGGATAAGTCAAAATCCACAGAGATGATAATTTAAAATAAAATAAGCCGGGCTCGGTGGCTCAGCCTGTAATCCGCGCCTTGGGAGGCTGAGGTGAGTGGATTGCCTGAGCCCGCGGGTTCGAGACCCGCCTGGGCAACTTGGCGAGACCTCATCTCTACAATAAATCAAATAAAAATTTAGCCGGGTGTGGTAGCGCATGCCTGTAGTTCCAGCTACTTGGAAGGCTGAGGCGGAAGGATTGCCGGAGCCCGGCAGGTCGAGGCTGCGGTGGCCGGGAGCGGCCACTGCACTCCAGTCTGGGTGAGAGTGAGACTCCAACTTAAAACATAAATAAATAAATGAAAAATACAATACAATAAAATAAAATGGCTGCTATTTATTGGTACTTATTGTGTACCACGCCAAGTGTTGATTGCCTAACACATTATCTTAATTCTCATCATAATCCTAGGTAGTAGGTGGCGTTATTACCATTTTGCAGATAAGAAAACCAAGGCTCAGAGAGGCTGCCATGGGTGACCTGGGTTTCACAACGTGTCGTGGAAACAGAAGGCTGCCTGAATCTATGGGTCATGCCAGTCTGTCAAGGAGACGCTTGGAGATGCTTTTCTTTTCCAAAACAATGCTCATGATAAAGCCGTGTGGAACTAAAGTCATGAAGAAGCATGAGGGAAATACAGTCCACGCCCACAAACACATTTTTGGGATGATTCCATTGACTGAGGCCCTGTAGAGGAGCATGACCTAGGATGACTTCTTCCCTCAGAAACAAATATGGAAGAGGCTGGGGGCTGGCACGGAGGAACGCACCCTGCATAGAGAGTCAGATGAATGCACCCTGCCTGGAGAGTCAGTTGCCTTTGTTCCCTCATCTGTAAATTCAGATCGGTACTGATTGGAGCAGATGGTCTCAACTATTTCTGGACACACAAGCACCTGAGAGTGACTACTGTGTGCTCCTGCAGTCTGGCACTTTGCTGGGCACCTGATGGTCTGTAAGCTCTCATTTGCAGATGAGAAAATTGAGGCTTAATGAGAATAGCTGAGGTTTTGTGAATGTGGGCTATACTCTTGGGGTGGAAAGGCGCCATGCATTCGAGGCGTTCTTAGCTTCTGGGTCGAAGTTGCTTAGACTTCCTTCCATTATTAGCTCCTGGACTCTCCTCTCCAAGGCTGCAGGGATTGGATGAGAGGAGATGTGACTGGAGCCTCACAGGTCATGGAATGAGAGATGTAACCCTCGAGACTGTCCACTCATTCAGCGAAATCTCCAGAATGGAATGGACAATGTGCGGGAAGAGGCTTCCTTCCCTACCTTGGGGCCTGTTTGAGGGCAGATGGAAGATTCCAAGGGAGTGCGTCAAGGGTTGGTTTCCTTCACTGGTTGGTAGGCACATTCGCCTGAGAACCATGTGAGACTCATGCGGCCCGCGAGACTCAGGTCTGGAAGTTTCTAGTTTCTGCCTTGCCACCGACTCACACTTTGATGGTCAATGTTGGAGTCTTATTTTCTTATCAGTGACATGTAAAGTAGGTCCCTACAACTACCCTCTGATGCTAAAAAAGTCTGTGAATCAGGATGTCACTAAAGCAAGAGAGTCATGTATGGAGGCAGTGTCTGGAGTGACTGGGCTCTCCAGTGAGTAAGTCACGGCTGAGTGACCAATCCAGAGGACCTGGATGAAGTAGTTTCTATGGGAGGAAGAAGACAAGTCCAACATTAAAAAAAAAATAACCTTCAGTTGCTCGAGAACATTTTGTCCTGTGGGTGAGTTAAACAAGTAATGACAATTCTGCTATCTACACAGTGGCCTCCAGGAAATGGCAGAGGAGGAGAGATAGGCCAGACCAGCTGCACCTGGGGTTGGCGGGAGCTGTACGTCTGGAAGGGACCAGAGCTCAAATGGCTATGTGGTATGATGCACTAGTGAATGGGTTTCAGAGAGGCCAACCATGGTGTCAGGCCTACTAAGCTCATGCAAGTATAGGGATCTTCTGACCGAAAGGAAGTGTGATACCTGGGACTGAAATGTTGAAATAGGACTCTCGTCTTAGAAAGGCACAAGGCAAGGACAAATTGCTTGCAGCTCCTGGAATTGTGGGAGGACATCAGGCTTAATGACAGGAAGGAGGCTGAAACCCATTTACTAAAACAGAAGTCAACAGCTAGCACAAGGAGCTCTCAGGATGCCTTGTCCCTGAACTGCTTGAAGCCTGGACCAGGATTTTCTGAGCCATCTGCTGTCAGGATCAGGTCAGGAGCCTGGAATCGGACTGAGCTGAGTGGTGGGCATGAATCTACCATGACTCTGGGTAGGGAATTCCCATGAGGGCAGAGAATGGGCTCAGTAATTGTTGGGAAATTTGCGAAGTGCCCAGAGGACTCTGGATTGGGCATGCCACCTCAAGACAAACCATGGAGTCTAGGAAGAGTGTGCTTTTTCTCCCTGACTCTTAATTGCTTCATGAAGTTAACAAAAAGAAGCAGTGGTCCTACTTCTTAACCTCTAGGTCCTTGATCTAATGTTTTGGGGTTTTTTAAGAGTCAGAGTGCAGTGGCGTGATCATAGCTCACTGCAGCCTCCGACTCCTGGACTCAAGTGATTCTCCTTCCTCAGCCTTCCGAGTAGCTGGGTCTATAGGTGCATACCATCATGCTTGGGCAATTTTTTTTTTTTGTGGTAAAGACAGGGTCTCACTATGTTGCTCAGGCTGGTCTTGAACTCCTGGTCAAGCAATCCTTCCTCCTTGACCTCCCAAAGTACTGGGATTACAGGCATGATCCACTACACTTAGCCTAAGGTTTATGTTGATTTACACTTATACATTGTCAGTGCTGACTAGCACCCTGACAGCTTGTTTCTTCTTACAGCATAGTCTTGCCTTATTGTTGACTGCCATACCGAAATCCTTACACTTTTACACCTGGCTTGTACTAGAGGGGCGGTTGGTGTCGTAGATACCGTATTTCATTCTCAACCCTTTGGAGTGACTGTTGTGCCTGCCTACGTGAGGCTTGAATCAGAACTCAGACCCGACTTTTCTCGTGACAAAGCTCATTGTATTCCATTAGGCCATCCTGACTTCGAACTTGAAGCAATTTGTCTTTTTCAGCCTTGTTTTAAACAACGGGGATCTTCAAAATTCCAGCTACGGTGCCTAAGAACTCACCGAGGCTGTTTTCCCTTTGCTTAACCTTCAACTGCTTAATAGCAAAGTTCCCCATCTGTTTGTTTGTTTGACCTGCGAGAAATGCAGACATAAATCAGAAGCTGCCTCTTAAGACCACACCCCCATTCCTCATCAGGGTGCTGTGTTTCGGATCTTGAACCATCTTCAGTGGTTCAGGCCTGAGCATGACAATGTTGAGTGAGCCTTGCCCATTGTGATTTCTGGCTTCAGTGATTATAAGCAAGATCTACGTTGTTTTTTCCCCCTTGTCCTTCTCCCTTTCTGTTTTTTTAAGAAAATATAATGAACACGCTACATTACTCGGAAAGTAGGTTTCATGCAGTTGGCAGCGAGTGGTGTGGGTGGTGATGGAACGGTGATTTTAGGAAATAAACTGAGCAGGGGAAGAAGAGAAAGGAAGGAATTCACATCTGTGACCCGCCCCCGCCCCTTCTTAATGCCACGGAACACGGGCTGCAGTGGTGGGAGGTGACTGTGCCCTGCCCTACGCTCACTGTGGGTGGCCAGGCCTGTCCAGACCATGGCTTTATTTATCTTAGAGGAGTTGCTGTAATTGCTGACCAAAACTACTGGCATTTGGAGTTCACACATCACTGGACTTACAGTCTGTTGGCATTTGAAGAGCAGGACCCGAGGTGTTTCTTACCTACAGTGAGAAGTTCCCCAAATGGCCCAGTTCACGAGCCCGGGCAGGCCCCGTTGTTAGGCCCGTGCATCTAGAAATCTTGTCTGGCCTTGACAGCTTAAAAGCCTTCTGGGAGTTCGGCAAAGGGAAACAGTTAAGAAAATTATGACAAAACTCGCCCATGAAATATCTCGCAGCCAGTGAAAACGTTTATAAAGAGACTGCAGTAACATTGAAAATGCTGACGTTATAATGGTTTAAGTGGGGGGTGGGGAGGGGGGAGAAAGAAAGAAAACCCAGAATATAACATTTTGAATGCAGGATGATTCCAATTATATTTTTAAAATGCATAGCAGAAAGACGAAATGGAAAGATATCAAAATGTTACTAGTAGCTATCTCTGGGAGGCAGAATTGTGGGTTCATCTTTCTTTGCTTTTTACTTGCATATTCTTAATTTTACTGAAGTTAATTATCCCTAACTTTAGTAAGCATATATTATATAACTAGGGAAGAAAGCTTTTTTTTCCCCCACGGTTAAAATATAACTTCTCCTATTTTGGGGAAACTCCCTTTGTGGATCAGGAAATTTGCCTGTCCCTGGCCGTTCTGGCTTCTCAGGTGACGCCTGCTTGACTGAATTAACACATTACACTCGGCAAAATAACACCAATTTAACACCAGTTTAACAAAGGAGTTGCAGAAGATGACAGTTTTAATAGTAGCCGGTGAATAATCGTTTTGAGAGATGTAGTTGACTTATGAGTTATAAAGTGGCATGTTTTTTCCCAGGTAGGGTACAGGGTACTTTATTATTACGTTATCTGTTTATAAGAGGAACACTTCATCAAGGAGAGTATTCAGAGTATTTGTCAACTTGGTGAAGTTGGGGCAATCCTGAGAGATTTTTCAGAGACAGAAAGAACCACAAAACAGTTCTTGTAATTATGGGTCCTCTGTACCGTGCTCAGTGCATTCTCACGACTTCTTCCTCACAACAATCGTATGGAGTATTTTTACCCCTGAGTTCAACGTGAGAAAACGGAAGTATGAGGTTTTGTGACTTGCCCATATCCCAGAGATTGTCAGTTGTGTCTTTGGGATTTAAATCTGTGCTGTCTGTCTCCAGAAATTACTATGCTCATAAAGTGTTCTGGGAGTCTAGTAAAGTCCATGCAGGAATGTATATTAAACCATCTGTTTTTCTTTTACACAAAATAAGAGCTGGAAGCAAATGATATCTGGACCAGCAAAACACCTGACAAAGGATAGTGCTTTGTCGTGTTTCAAGTGTTTTCCTTTTGACAGTATCAAAGCGGACAAAACCAGAATATCACAGGTTCGTTAGGTATTTAAAAGTAATTGATTTGAGATCTGGAGAACAGTTGTATTTTTCTTTCAATTTAGCGTTGAATTTGCGTAGGGAAAAAAACCTTGGACAGGGAAGCAGGAGAATGATAACTAAGCCGTGGAGTCAGACAGACCCCCTTGTAATTGAGGCTTTGCAATTTATAGTCTCTCTGACTGTGGGGGAATTATTCAGCCCCATAAGCCCAGTATTTCTCATCTGTAAAATGGGATTAATCATACCTACCATCTAGGGTTCTCGCCAGGAATAGGTGAAGCGCTTGGCACGGTGCCTAAGCGTGGGACCGTCACTCAGCGATGACTGCCATTATTTTTATGGTTGGGCATTGGGAAGCGTGGCGTCTGGGTCACCCTGGCTATGAGCAAGTCGCTCAACCCTTCTGCTTCGAAGACTCCAGTGGGAATAACAACAGTATCCTTGTTACCAGTCATGTGAAGATGAACTGAAATTATAAATAAGGAAGCTCTCCGGCTCAGCCTGTAATCCTGCGCCTTTGGGAGGCTGAGGTGAGTGGACTGCCTGAGCCCGTGGGTTCGAGACCCGCCTGGGCAGCGAGACCTCATCTCTACAATCAATCAAAAAATCAGCTGGGCGTGGTGGCGCGTGCCTGTAGTTCCGGCTACTCGGAAGGCTGAGGCGGAAGGATCACTGGAGCCCAGCAGGTCGACAAGTCTGGGTGACAGAGTGAGACTCCGACTCAATAAATAAATAAATAAATAAATAAATAAATAAATAAATAAATAAGGAAGCTCTTTGAGAAAGTAGGTGGGGTTTTCAGAGGGGCCATGAGGTTACCTTTCCTTGAGTTTCATCCTAGCCAGGGCTTTCCCACAAAAATCCTCTTCGCAGAGCAAGTTATACTCAGTCCCCTGCGAGAAAAAGCGCACGCAGTGCTCTTCACAAATAAGCCTGATTTGTGGCCCCTTGTCAAGAAAGGGCGAGCCCTCAGTTGGACCTGGTGGGACATCTTATTGCATTTTTTCCCCAGGTGCTGGTTAGTCGGGGGCTCCCTGACAGGCCTGGCTGAGGTCTCCTTCTTCACTCAGGGGTGAGAGGAGGCTGGAAATAGCCCGTTTCTCCCAGGCCTGGGAGCTGTGGAAACCTCAGATGTGGATGTGTCTGTGAGCTTGTCCATACACCCCAGGCCAAGTGCTTACCCACATTATCAGCATTCTAAATTACCACCGGCGAGTGCCCTGTAAAGCTGGGCTTTGGCAAACTCACATCAAAATTTCTGGCCGTTCTCACACCCCTTCTGCAGGACCAGAATGAGAGGACCGACTGACTTGGTTTTTGCCACAAACATTCAGAGTCGGGGCAAACAGGGAGAAATCATATTCCAGTCCCGCTGTACTTACTGAAATAGGTTCAAGTTCAAGATTCTCTCCGTGTTTCCTAGCTTAATGACAAGCCACCTCAGGGGCGGGAAAAGCAGTCATTTCTTTGGAGCCAGGAGCTGATTTGTTGCTGGGGATTATAAATCTTTTCAAGGACTGTTTTTCAGGCTGCCATCCACCCTAGATTCCTACAGGAGTCATGTTGTCTCCACGGAACCACGCCAGCCCCAGTGCTCATCAAATTTAATCTATCAGCCAGAGTCGCGGATTTCCTACAGTGGGCATTTGGAGGCATTGCCTGTTAAGAAGTTGAGTCATTAGCACTGCCTTGAAAGCAAATCTGAAGGCTCGATAGTGGCTATCATCTTATTATCGTCGCCATCATTATTATTATTTAACAGCAATGGGCGTTAGATAGAATCAGAAGGGGGCTGATTCGAACTTAACCTGCTCTTTCGACCACCCCGCCCCAAAAGACAGTTTAAAAACAGGCAGCGAGCCAGAGAATCTTCAAGGCTAACTTTCTCACGTGGAAGAGAAAAATTATTGCAATGCCCTTTAGCTAAGTACACTCACTTCAACCTTTATGGATGGAAGTAGTCACGTGTTCACTTCTTCATGAGGAAGAGAGCTTGAAGCAATCACGGGAAGACCCTCTGGAGGCCTGAGTGGGAGCATCTCTAATAGCAGGGCACTGGGAGTACCTGAGAGGTGGCTGCTTTTTTTTTGAGGAGAAGGCATTTTGAGTAGTCTTCCTGCTAAAAACCCTCTTTCTAGCTTATTCTTCATTGCTCTAGGAGAGAGAACGGACATTCCTGAGTCTTAGCAGACCTACAGATCTCTGTGTTAGGCAGTTTTGCAGAACTCAGACATAAAGAGCGTGGGCTTTCTAGAGTTTAGCGTGTGCATGAGTGTATGCGGGAGTGGAAAGGAACAAAATGTTAGAATGATGCAAACGTGGGGGCTGAACTTTCCAGTACGCTTTTAGCTAATGGTGACACTGAATTGAGAATTTTCTGTATTGCATTCTTCTATTCAAAGTGTCCAAGAAAGCAGCTGATTTGGAATAGAACACGGGAAATTTTGATGAACCATTGTGAGACCAAGAAAAGGTAGAAATGACATAAGCAGATACAGAAAGAAAGCAGTTATCTGCAGGATAAGAACAAGGGTATGATTGTATTTGCGTGTTATTTTCATGGAGACGTAGGACATGTGTGAACACATGAAATGCACACTGTTAAAGTAAGTTGCGTAAAGCCTGGTTCTTTTCAAACGTGGTTTGCACTTTGGGCTAATATTTGTTTATTGTTCTTAAAATTTGGAATAAAATGACCACTTGTTCCTGAAAGTTCCCTGAGCCAGTGAGCCATCACAACTGTAGTCTTGATGATTTGGTATCCAGATTGTGGAAACTGGTACCTGGATAATGTAGTTCTACTTGGCTTTAATAGTCCCTACGCCACTGTGAAGTGTACAGGTATAGGCTTTAACACATTTAGAAACATTCAGGTCATCTTACAAATGCAGTATCCACTTGGGAGTTACCTTCTTTGTAAATTGGGCACTGTGACTCACCTTCCCTGACCCTTCCATGCCCACCCCCTTTAACTTAAATTCTGTTCCTTTTATGTCCAATAACATCACTCTGGTTCTCTGCTTGGTGAACTGACCTTTGAAAGCTCAGGTAAAATGCATTCTCTTTTTTGAAGACCACCTCATCCTTAAATAGAACTCTTGCTTTTACCAATATTCTTCACTAGAAATAGTTATTTATTCTTTGTATCAACCTTATGAGGCTAGTGCTATGATCAGCTCCAGCTTACAGATGAGATAACTGAGGCTTAGAGAAGTTTAGAAGCTTGTCCAGGGTCTCCCATCTAGGCAGTGGCAGAACTGTGGTCCAAACCTACGTCTTACTGATCCCCCAAAGTGACCTAAATCTTTTCTGAAGTGATCTCCTAATCAGTTTGTTCTTTCTTACTCTCCCTCTCCCAATACGTGCAGACGCATTTATAATTTGTGGTCATATTGATTACAGTTGGTATGTATGCGCCCCCAAATGAAAATGTGAGGTTCAAGATAGTAAAAATGGCATTTTGGAATCTCTGTAGAAGAATAATTTTTTAAAATCTTGACTCTCATACAGATGCAAAATGAACACTTGTCCTAAATTTTACTTTGCTAGTTAATGAGTGAGGGCACAGAGAAAGTCGTTATAGCAGGTTTGTAGGAGAACCATGGATTTATATGGGATAAAAGAATGTAAAATGAATTTGCAAATGGAGGCAGAACTGGAAGGGCAGTCAACTGAATCTCTACTGGAAAGAATTTATTTGCATCTATAGACAAAAATTACTTGCATTGTTTTTAGTTATCTAGAAGTTACAAAGTTGCAAAGTAGCGCAGCGACTAAGGCCTATATTCCTATGGGATCAGATAAACCCTGAAGGCCCACAGCATGGCATTAAAAGGAAGCCCGTTCCAAAGCTTTACATTTTTCCTCATACCTCTGAGAAATGGTTTTGCATAACAAAGCCTATCAACTCACCTTTTAGACAGGCCAGGATCCAAATTCTAACTACTAAGCTTAATGTGTGAATACAAAAATGCATACACACATGTCTACATATACAAACATCACACAGAGATTTTTCGAGAGGATTAAAGTTAATGATACAGAAAACTCCTCTGGCATACAATAGATGTTGCTAAAAAGTAGGCATTATGAATACTAATAAAGTGGATATCAAAATGTCTACCAAATAGTTGTTGTTTAATAAATGTTTGTTGAGTGACTACATCAGGTGTAGACAAACTTTCCTGTTGAAAGATTTCTGGACATGCCTTTACAAAAAAAGCCATTTTGGTATATTGATTAATTTGGGGTGAAAGCACTTAAAAACAGCCAGTGCTGACCAGACGTTGTAGCACAACACAGAAGGTGGTATTTCCCTGTGTTGTTGTTTGAAGTAGCTTGACCACTGGGATTGCAGTCAGACCTAACTTTGATTCTCTCCTCAACCACATATTGGCTGGGTGATCTTGAGCAAGTCACCCATCACATCTGTAACTTGGAATCACCAGCCCTGTGCTGATTTTGGAGAGATGTGAACTAAGAGCTACTCAACCAAGGTAGTAAGTATTCATTTCCGGAGATGGAAGAAAGTAGTCTCTGATAGGTTCTTTGTTTGTGGGGGGAACCGTGTTAAGTTTTATGACTGAATAATAGACCAGCCATTTTAGCAAGCGATAAAGATGTGGGGTAAAACAGTTCTTTATTGTTATAAAACATCTCCAGAGAAAAATATATTAGGTCTAAAAATTATTATATTAGAGTAATTTTGAAGGGTTGTTAAATATTGACATCATGAAATGTGATCTTACAAATAAGCATTGTTTTGATATTTACCTGAAAAATGTCTCATGTAGTTAAAAATGGCCTTTTTGTCTTAGGCATGACTGATTCTTTGAAAGCAAGTCTGTTAATTAACCCCAAAGTTGAGGAAAAAACAATACAGACCATTAAATCCCAACTAAAATGAACATACTCTTTAAAGAAGGCCCATTAGCCATGCAAATATGAAGTTACCTGCACTTCTGATACACACAGTTAGTTGAACAATGGCGCTCATTAACAACTACTTATGAGACATTAAACCTTGGAAAATTTGGCTTTGATGAGTTGGAAAGGTAGGAAAGACAGAATTTGTTTTCAATTTGGACAGAATTGTAATACAGAAGACTTGTTTAATCAGTTAGAGTCAACACTCTTCATAACACCATTCCCAATTCACCTCTGCAGTATTAAAAAAATAGATAAATGCTTGTGTTTTTCATGACTTTTACTCTTCTTTCTACTGGTGTGAGCTAGATGAAGACAGGTTTGAGAAGGGCCAGTGTTTGGAAATGATCTGCATTTTGTTCTTGATGTTGTCACTGTAATTATTGATTTACAAACCATACTCCTCATTTTAGGACAGAGTCTGCTCTTAGATCTATGTGAGTTGTGTTATGTGAGAAGAGATTGTGTTATGTTAGAAGAGGTTTTATTAGCTGGAGAGTAAGAGCAGACACTAAACAGGCATGCTGGGACAGAGCCACCAGCTATCCCTGTGCCTTTGCCATATTGCTTAATCTGAGTCTCAGTGCCCTCAGGTGTACAGTGGTAAACACACAGGGCCTACCTGCTGCCAGATTAAGTGTAAACGATCTACAAACAGTGCCTGGTTTCATTATTATGTTTTCAGCCAAAAAATATTGTTAGTATTCAGGTCAATGACAAAAATAAGTACAAGATAGAACTACAGAAGACTTAATAGTGCAGGATGTTGTAGTTTGTTTTTGACTACTTCTCCAGTCCTTTCTTATAACACACATTTACATGCTTATGATATGATGGTTTCTGTTGATGATTACCATTGTCAATTTCCAACTGCCTTTCCCTTATGTTCTTTCTTGTCTCTCCATTTTCTTTTCACTTGGACTTAGCTTTATGAGTATATGCCTAGATTTCTTGCAGTCAGTTCCAAGCCAGCTTTCCTCCAGGGTCTCCTCCACACCTTGTATTCTGCATGACATAGCACCACTTTCCCCAAACTCAGCTTCCATCATGGCCCTTTCATCAAGGCCCTTCCATCATGGCCCTCTGCACCTCTTGTGGGTTGGGGGAGGAAGATGTCCCCCATGGTTTCCAAGTGTGATTCAGGTCCACAGTCTGGCTCTCTGTGGTTCCACTCCTTCAGCCCCACGAGCCTTTCCAATCTTCTGCTGTCACTGACTGTCACAGTGACTCTGCTGCAGTCAGCCTTCTTGACTCACAAGCCCCTAAACATGTGAAGTGTTTCCACACTACTTTACTGTTCCCTGGAGAGTCCTTCATTTCTTCCTTATGTCCCCAGTCCTGTGCTTATTTCACTTCCAAGTCTAGTCCCAGCTTCAGGCTATTCCTTTTCTTCCCAGGCTCCTGAGAGCACCCATCCTCTGTCCCGTACATTTGAAACGAACACATTACCTTGTGTTCTGGCTCACTGCTGTGTGACCTTTTCTTCTTCCTACCCCACAGGCAGCACCAGATATTATCTCCCCGGGGCACCTTGAACATTCTTAATTATAACACTTTGCATGTTGTCTTGTAAGTTGCCTATTTACATATTGCAAGGACTATCTCAGACTTGCTTGTAGCTGTCTCCCCAGCACCTAGCACAATCTATGGCCCACAGAAAGTGCTCAGCATAAATACTTGTCAAATAATGGAATGACAGAGCAGTTATGAGGCATGCCAGTAAGCATTTGCTGCAGAATCCTGGAAGGAACTACCCTTGTTGCTTCTTGGTCTTTCCAGCACAACCATGGTACCTGAAACACAAGTGCATGCTTTAGAAATGGTTGTTGACTGACTACTTGACCAAACTGATGGATCAGCCCAGTAGAATAATGGTCACACTCGGTACAGTGTCACAAATGCAAGGCCATTGCCCAGAATTTTAAGCCGATTAATGTGATTGTCACATTAGAAGAGAGGGCAGCATTTAACCCTGGACAAGTACATCGCCAGTGGGATGTTTATGACCCCACGATATGCCATCTGAGAGGCTGACACAGTAGTTAGCTTGATGGGCGCAAAAACACCTTGAATGGCATTGGTGGAGGGACCGTGAATTCATATTGCATGCCCCGCTCCAAGAATTAAATGATTATCTCTTAACATTCATTGAACGTCGGCACTGTGCTTTTGTACCAGGAAAAAAAAATAGAGGAGACACACTCTGTGCAGTGGACTTTTTAAGCTATAATTAGTTGGTACAGTGTTGATACAGAAGTTTAGCAGTTGAAGACATGCAGTGCCTTTGGTGGGAATGCCAGGATACTGATCCTTCTGATCCTGTTACACTTAGGGTATTTTAACCCCAAGCTTGTTCTGGGCCACGGTTGTTAAACTAGGAGAATGTCACCAGCTCGTAGGTCTAACAAAACAAGAACACCCCGTTTCCGAATAGCCTTCTTTAAATCACAACTCCTTTTATTGGTATTTTCTTGCCATACCTGGGATTCTGGCTCCTTTGTTTCCTTCTACCCTGGCTCTACTTGGAAGCCCTGTGTTTAGTCCTAAGTCACAGCTGTGCTGCTACTCGTTATGGAAAGTCTTGCTAATTCTGATGATGTGTTAGTGGAATTTACGATTGTATTGTCTGGGAAAACAGAAAACAATATTGCAAAGAGAAGGAACACTTTTAATGTGACTTCAGAGGCTGAGTTGTTTCTAAAGTCTTCCACAGGTGAATGGGGGTGTCTTGTAGCTAGTCATGGAAGCTTGGGGTCATTGGGTCTTGCCTCTCTTTTCACACTTAAGGAACAGAAACTAGAAGAGGGGAAGTGACTTGCCCAGGTCACACAAATGTATTCAGAGTGCAAAAGCCCCTGGATGCTACATCCAGGGCTCTTTTTAACGAGACCTGCCAGTCAAATAGGCATTCCCTCTGAAGAGGTCTGTTTGTGGAAACACAGTCAACTTCCACACGTGACTCAACATTCCTGAGAATCAAGAACCTTGTATCTTTACCAGTATTCTAAAAATCAAAATTTTTATTGTTCACTTCCCCAATAAACTATAATACACGAGTTTGTTTAGTGTGAGAGACTCCATTTCACTGGATGACTTGCATGAGATTTCAGGGGTCAGTGTAAGAGCATTAAAGCTTGCATAGCTTTGACAATGAATTCCAATATTTTGAGTGTCTCCGGATAGTAATGGCCACCAGAGTTTAGGTGACTGACTTGCTGGCATTTTGGGATTCTCAAAATCATTTCTGCTCTCCAAGTGCAAATACATTTTCGCTTCCAAAATCAAGTGGGTGGAAAGAGAAGTGAATTGGAAGTTAAAAAGCCAGAGTTTTAGTTCTGGCTCAGAATTTTTGTGGTATAATGAATCATTTTAAACCTGATCAGTGTTTTCCAATGTGTGGAACGTGTACCATTGGCGTTAGGCAAGATGCTTTAGAGTAGACAGACCTTAAACAAAATGGTGCGTGTTTATTTTAACGTGTAGTTGAAAAATAAGACCATCGTATCTGATTCATGACTTCATAGATGATATTGGTCAGGACAAAAACTAAAACCTAAAGCCCGTAAGATGCTGAACAGAAATTAAGGGATAGCATCAGTGAGTAAGGGAAAGACTGAGAAGTTGGTACTCAAACGAAGAAAACACAAAGTTAGATCATCTCAGGTTCCTTTGAGTATAAAAATTCTGTAATTCTGCTAACACATACCTGGCATTTACTTACCATTGTTGTACCCGCAAGTTTTGCTTCTGTCTGTAACAAATAACCTGCCCAGGTTGGAAGGTGTAACATCACAAATATAATGTTAGCTTTCACGCTATCCAAATTTTCTGGGTAAAAACGAAAGCTTTAATGTCACATTGGAAGGCTTTTTAGAGATGAAGTCAGCAGAATTCACAAGCACAACATCAGGGATTTATGTTTGTGTGTATGTATTTATTTATTTATTTGAGTCGGAGTCTCACTCTGTCGCCCAGGCTGGTGGCAGGATCATGGCTCACCGCAGCCCCAACCTCCTGATCTCAGGCGATCCTTCCACCTCAGCCTCCCGAGTAGTTGAGACTACAGGCACATGCCATCACGCCTGGCTAATTTTTTTATTTTTCATGGAGATGAGGTCTTGGTGTGTTGTTCAAGTTGGTTTCAAACTCCTGGGCTCAAGCAATCCTGCCTTGGCCTCTCAAAGTGTTGGGATTACAGGCGTGGACCACCACGCCTGGCAACATCAGGATTTTAAAGTGGAATGAGGATGTGAAATCTATTACAGTGCTACTGAAATGCGTTGTAAGGGCCAAGCCCTATTCTCACACTGAATTAGAGGCTAAGTATGCACACAAAGTCCATGTCACAACAAATCCTGTGATAATAGCTTTTCTGAAAATCCATCCATGTGGCTTGCAGCACTGTAAGCATGTGTTGTTGGAAAAAATAACAGATATGGCTAGAACAGGCCTCCATAACGGAAACAATAATACTATCAATTTTGTGTGTGTGTGTGTGGGTAAGAAACCCTAACGTGTCAAGACTGAATAAGTGAGAAAGGATTATTTGTTTGAATATGAAATAAGATATTTGATGATTGGATGCTGGTGCTTCCAGAACAAGATTTGAGGCTTGGCACAAAACTTGGAGAGTTAATTAGAAAATGGTTTATTTTTATTTTTTATTGAGTTGGAGTCTCACTCTGTCATCCAGGTTGGAGTGCAGTGGCACCGCAGCCTTGACCTACTGGGCTTAGACAATCCTTCCATCTCAGCCTTCCAAGTAGCTGGAACCACAGGCGCGTGCCACCACACCGGGCTAATTTTTTTTTTAATTGTAGACATGAGGTCTTACTGTGTTGCCCAGGCTGATCTTGAAATCCTGGGCTCAGGCTATCCTCGCCTGCACTTACTAAAGTGCTGGGAAGGCAGGTATGAGCCACTGTGCCTGGCAGAAAGTGGTTTAAAATGATAGGTCTGGCCTCCATTTGGATAATACACAGTCTCTTCAGCACTGTCACCCCCTCCACGGTCTGGACTAGCAATTGTCTCTGATGAACAGCTCTTTGGTCTGTCAATTCACACAGACCAGGAGTCCTGCCACTCCACATAGAGGGGTTCTGACCGATGGAATTGTCCCCAGGAGGAGATCACCTGGATTCAGAGGGTGTTCGACGTCCCATCACACCAGGAGGAGTGGCAGAGGCCAGGGCTACTGAACTGGAGTGGAGAGGCTTTCAGGGGACCCTAGTAGATGTGGTCAAATAGCTGAAGACCCGTCAAATGGAAAAGGAACTGGGCTCTTTTTTTGTTATTTTTTGTTATTGCAGAGCACAGAAGTAGGCTTAAGGAGGGACAGGAAGATGGTGGAGGATTATGCAGTCACAAAGAAGAGCAAAATCCTGGATGTCACAGCAAATTGGAAGAAGCGGAAGACCGTCATACTTAGAGATCTATCATAGAAACAAAGAACTGAATACCACGCAGTCTCACTCATAAGTGAGACCTGAACACTAATCACAATAGCACAAGGGAGGGATAGGCAGTCGTGGGACACTGCCAGGGAATGGAGAGGGGGCACGTAACAGCACAAAGAGTCCCTGCTCCTAACAGGGGAAGTGAGGGCCAGTTGGAGGCCCAAACTTCCCCTGTACCCAGTCTACTTGTGTAACTAACCCTTACTTGTACCCCACATCTCTATCATAAAGTTTAATTTTAAAAAAGGGGGGGTTGGACTCAGTGGCTCAGCCTGTAATCCCAGCACTTTGGGAGACCGAGGTAAGTGGATTGCCTGGGCCCGTGGGTTCGAGACCAGCCGGGGCAACTTGGTGAGACCTCATCTCTCAATGAAATAAAATAAAAAGTTAGCTGGGTGTGGTAGCGCATGGCTGTCATTCCAGCTACTTGGAAGGCTGAGGCAGAAGGATCGCCGGAGCCCAGCAGGTCGACGCTGGGGTGGCCGTGAGTGTGCCACTGCACTCCAGCCTGGGCGTCGGAGTGAGACTCCCAACTCAAAAAAAAAAAAAGGAGGTACAGGAAGGAAACGTATATATTAGAGACCTCGGATGCTGAGCTGTTCTGTGTGTTGTGTATATGATCTCACTTAAATCTCACAAAGGCTCTGAGTGGTAGCTGTTATTATCTCCTTATAACAGAAGGAAGGTTGGAAGTTGGAGAAATTAAGTGATCACTATTACTAATAATAGTAAACATACTATTAACTAGCAAAAGACATACTGACGTTTATCGAGTGCCTGCTGTATGTCAGACAATGCTCTAAATGCTTTGAGGACATTGTCCCGTTGCTTTCCCTTTGGAGATGGGTACCGTGCATATATCCATTGTACTGAGAGGGAAGAGCTAAGCCGCTTGTCTGGTGCCACATGTTCACAGATGTGGTGTGAGGTTGAGAGCCAGGCCGTCAGAATCGACAGGCAGACACCCCTCGCCCTCAGTTCTTCTGCTTCTGTTTTGGGAGGATGGGCCGTGTGTCAGACCCTATACTTGACAACTTATATCCTTCTAACAACACAGCAGACTAGGCACTGTTATTCCCATTTTCCAGATGAGAAAAAATGAAGTTCCAAGGAGTGAAGGAAATTGTCCCTCGCGAACGACTGAGCCAAAGTTGTTACTCAGTCTTCAGGCTCGAGGCCAAAGTCTTTGGACCATGATCAGCTTTTTTGGAGGTGCAGATACTGGAAGAGAAACTTTCCAACAAGTAACACCTTCAAAAACCAGAATGGGTTGCCCAGGGGGAGGAGAGGGGGATTATGAGCTTTCTTTCTCTGAAAACCTTGGAGTGAAAATTTATGTCAGCTGGAAGAGGTAGAGGGATCCATGCAGTGTTGAACCCGACGCCCTGTGTGTAAGTTTTGTCCTGCTCTGGGGTTTTCTGGTGCTGTGTTTTCTTCTAGATTCCCATGTTATCTTGTTTCCCATGGGGGGCACTCAAACACACGTGCAGATCTCACTCTGATATTTGAATCTGGCTCTGGAGTTTAGATTGCTTCGGTAAGATATTCACTTGCTGGGACATTTGACACGATGCCTTGAGGGGAATGTTAGGCCATTTGAGAAGTCAGCAGCAGAAACAGTAAGTGGTAAAGTTGTAAACTAAGCAGGAAAATATAGTGTGAGGGTCTTACACAGTGTGAACAGATATATCTGCCAGTGGCCATCAGAGTCTGCCTTGGACATCCTTTGATAGCAAAAATATTTGGCAGTCTAGACTGTTCCTTTCAAAGTGTTCATCAAATGCCCAATTCGGGAAGCGTCCTTTTCCTAGAGTTGCCTCAGCCTTCATGATCTCTGCTGCATCCACCCACTCTACTGGGGGTCTTATTTTCAACTCTGAGTGCCTGTGGGTGGACATGTCTTCCTTCCTGTGGCCTCCATCGGTCCTGCTGTCTTGCAGTGTGACTCTGGCGTGCCGCACTGTCTTGTCTTCTGATCATCTCCTGCTTGGTACTCAGTCCTGGGCATAACAAAGGACCTTCGTGCTTTGGGTTGCGGGACCTATATAAACTCTGAATGTGAATCTATACTCGCCACTGTCCCCCACCCCTGTCCCCTACCTGACTCAATCCTCACGCATCTTCCCGATGTTTGTTTCTCTTGCGTGACGTCACGTCAGTGGTGCTGATGCCAGAGTCTTCTCTGCATGTCTTGTTGTCTGCTTTGGACTCTTATTTCAGCTCAAAGCTGAGAAGGAATGTCCCCCCCCATTCCTGTCCCCTCTATTTTCTCATTCCTTGGCCTCTGTTTAATTGCTAATCCCACAGGACATTGAAGTGTTTCTCAAGGAGGTAAGCGGGCGGAGAAGGAGGGCAGTTCAGAAATTGACTGGTGTTCCCCATTGCCTTAAATGGTTGACTACCCAATATGGAGCCAAGATGGGAAACAAATTATGTACCAGGTGATTATTGGCTGCGCAAACGTGGGTAAGTCCATAGTTCAGGGTCCTGTTGACAGTTAGGGGCTTACATCTGTGCTGCTTTCTGTCTAATTCAAGACGATGACTGTGACGTTCCTCTGTTTAGTTGGGATGGACATCCAAATGATTTTGATGTGGAACCTGCGTCCTGTGTCTGGGGTTTAGCTAAGTTGCATCAGGATGAAAGGTGGAAAATAAATAAATACTAGGTAGGTAGATAGATAAATAAATAGGTAGGTAGGTAGATAGATAGATAAATAGATAGATATGTGGATGGATGGATAGATAGATAGATATGTGGGTGGATGGATAGATAAATAAATAGGTAGATAGATACATGATTGATAGATAAATAGTTAGGTGGATAGGTATGTAGATAGAAAGGTATATAGATAAATAGGTAGGTAGGTAGATAGATGGATAGATAGGTAGTTACATAGATAGATATGTGGAAGGATGAATGGATGGATGGTTGAATGGATGGATGGATAGATAAGTAAATAGACAGGTATATACATACATACATACATACATACATACATGATTGATAGACAGGTAGGTAGATAGATAGGTATGCAGATATGTAGCTAGAAAGGTAGGTATATAGATAGATAGGTAAATAGGTAGGTAGGTAGATTAGTAGGTAGGTAGGTAGATAGATATGTAGATAGGTAGGTAGATAGGAAGGTAGATAGATAGGTAGGTAGGTAGATAAATAGGTAGGTAGGTAGATAGATAGGTATGTAGACATATAGATAGATAGGTAGACAGATAAATAGGTATGTAGATATATAAATAGATAATAGATAGGCAGGTTGATAGGTAGGTAAGGTAGGCAGGAGGTAGGTAGGAAGGAAAGTAGATAGAGGTGGAAATTATTCATATATTTAGAGTTCTCGTGGTTGACTTATCAGATTTTCATTCAAACGTTGATGGATGAAGTATAAATGCTGACAGCTTCATTCTCGTGAAGCTGTCAGTATGGGGACACACCCGTCTCCTGTAGAGCATGGCACAGTCCACTGCAGCAGGGAGCAGTCATTCATTTTCTGGGAAAACTACTTTTAGGAGACAGGAGATGTTGATATGGTTGGAACCACTGAGTGTGACTGAGTCTCCATGAAGGGAAGACGTCAAACATTTTTACATATCTTAGAGCAACATTGGCTAAGATGAGTGGGGTTTCTAGATTGCTGGTGAGCTCTCAGTGGATCAGTAGATTTTCTTTATAGTAACGGTATATTCATTTCTAACCTTCCTAACAGGAAAAATCCATTGCTTTGTCTTGTTTCTGGCAGAAGTTGAACTTTCTTTTTGGACTTCCAATTAGACCCACTGTGACTACCAGTTCACAGTGCCTTCCTCCCTCTTTCCACTTTTGTTCTTTCTCTCCTTTCTCCTTCCTTCCTTTTCTTCTTCTCTGACACAGATAAAAGAAAATAAGAAGATTAGGCATCGAAGGGATGTGAGACTATCCAGATTGCATACGGATGTCTTTATTTCTCTCACTGAAATTGTCATTGTTAACACAGATTGTTTCCTAAAAAAAAAAGAAGAAAATTAAACAAAGCCTCTGGAGACAACGTGTTCAGGGTCTCTCCCGTTGGGCTGACTGTGTTCCCTCCTGCAAGTGAGCCATCCAGGCAGGGGCCTGTGACTTGAAACATTGTTCCTTATTTAACATTTTCCTCTCTGACCCCCACCTTCATGTTGACTCCTCTTGTGACCTTCTCTTTGTATCTGTAACCGCATAATGTAAAAATAATGTGTGCATTCCTGCCGAGAAATTAAAGGAAGCTGTCAGCAGAGAGTTAATACAGTTAAAACATCCCTAACTCTGCGACAGACCCCTTAAATAATTAAAACTGTATGCTTCAAGAGTCAGATTTGCATTTCTTTACCAAGTTTATTTAGTGCACTTTGTTACACTCAATTAAATGAGAATGTTCTGTTTCATTTTCTTTGCTTCGGGTTGATCATTTTGCCTTTTGATTCTTATGCCCTTGTGTAATTTCACAGTGCTTAGGTCTCTAAAACTATACATATATTAATGCATATGTAGATATCTACACACCCATTAAAAGGCTTGCTGTTTGCACTGAATCGAATCTTTGCCCGAGGCATTTGAGCATTCCTGGTAACCTAAGGTGTAACCAGGACTGCAGATAAATTCATCGTGGTGAAAACGAGTTTGCCTGCCTGGGCAACATAGCAAGACCCAGTCTCTGCAAAGTAAAAATATTAGCTGGGTGTTGTGGCTCATGCCTGTAGTCCCAGTTCCTCTGGAGGCTGAGGCAGGAGACTCGCTTGAGCCCAGGAGTTGGAGGCTGCAAGTGAGCTGTGATCACACCACTGCACACCAGCCCAGGCAACAGAGCCAGACACTGTCTCTGATTAAAACAAACAAACAAGCAAACAAAACCACACAAAAATATGAGTTTGACAGAGTTCTTTTTGGTTTTGTTTTTGTTTTTTTTGAGTTGGAGTCTCACTCTGTCGCCCAGACTGGAGTGCAGTGGCCGCTCCTACCACAGCCTCCACCTGCTAGGCTCCGGCGATCCTTCCGCCTCAGCCTTCCGAGTAACTGGAATTACAGGTGCACGCTACCACACCCGGCTAATTTTTTGATTTATTGTAGAGATGA